>NC_045798.1:20076967-20189038 GCF_009873245.2 Balaenoptera musculus | reverse complement strand
CTTTGCATGGCTGGATTTACATAAATACAATGCATGTCTGATAAGACCGCCCACCTTGAAACAGTTCTATATTAAAGAACTACTTGCAAATACCAGTTCTATTATATGCTCAGTAGCAAATGGCCCATGCACCTCGCCATGGCCTGGAGGATGCACACCTGGACATCTATGGAGCGGGAGGACGCTTGTATGACCTTGGCTGATCTCCTAACTGCCTTGCGAGGTCTGCAGGCTGAATACTGTTAGGCCTGATTTATAGTAGAGGCCACCAAGACCCAGAAAGGGACACCGCCCTGCCTCGAGTCACACAGCTGGTAAACGGCTGAGCTAGAACTTGAGTCTAGGTCCCCGGACCCCCAGGTCATGGCATGGGGTTAAGGGCGGCTCTGGTACTCCCAATATCCCACGTTAGACCCAGCTTGAGCACACACGTGGGCTGTAGGTCAGGTCAAAAGGAAACAGGGGCAGACTTCACAAGGCAACAGGGTGGGCGGATCAGAGCAGGGCTGTTGCTTCTCCACAGTACCCCCTGGTGCTCACTGTGCGCCCTACAGCTGAGGGCCTTCTCTCTACTGGCATTTGCTGAAGAACAGGGCATGGGAGGATGTGGCACGGATTAACATTCCCGGCCTTCAAGCAGCGAAAAGGTAAGGCCCTCCGAGTGCGATAACTCGGGTGCGTGCTCTATGCTGCCCCCCAGAGGTCCCTAGTGGGATGGAGCCCCAGTTGCCCATGGCGCAGCTGGTTTTGGTGACACTCTTTTTGGCTGCCTTCTTCCCTACTTTCCTTCCTCACGCCCCTCCCAGGACTTCCTGGATCACCTCCTACATGAAAGTCTACCCTTGAACCCTTGTCTCAGCAGCTGCACCCATTTAAAGTGCCAAGGCTCAGAGAGGGCCTCAGAAGGTTCTCTGAAAGGGAGCCAAGTTCTTGGCACGCTGCTCTGTTGTGTGTGCGCCTTGTCTATCATTCAGAAGCCATCTGCACATCTGAGGTGAGGCCTGGCCCCCAGCCAATGTGCTACCAAGGGCAGGGCTGAGTCAGAAACTCCCCCGGGTGGCCAAGGGATATGCGAGCGGGCACAGAAGCCACACGGCTGGGGCTCAGAGTTTCCCAAAGGGGCTCCTCATAGCGGTTGTTCCATGGAACGTCATCAGCGTCACGGGGGAAAAAATGAATTCTGCATTATACCATGTGGGCATCGCTTTGGTGAAACAAGTTTCTTAACTTTGGGCCATCTCAGAGCCTTTAAAGTATATCATATAAAGCTCCAAGAAGGGGATGTTCTGTTCAGACTTATTTGGCCTTGAATGCTTTTATAGAGTATCTTGATCTAATGTCCCAGGAGAACACCGGTTTAGGAAATACTGGCTTAGCTGAGAGAGCCCTCGATTAACCAGGTAAGTGGGCAAACTGCTTTACCTGAGTCACTTGCCCAAGATCACTCTGCCGGTAAGAGGCAGGCAGGGGATTTGATAGAAGAATGAATAAAGGAGGAACGAGAAAAAGAAGAAGAAAAAAGGAAGGAGTAAGGGAAAGTTATGGAACTGTAGTTTCTGAGCTGCTCAGATCCACCTGCAAAGGCAGGTTTTTCCCTTTATGCTCAATACAAAAAAAAAAACCGAGAAAGAGAGAAAGAGGAAAAAATAACATGACCGTCTCCCCTCATGCACCGTGAGTTCAATTGCTATCAATTACTGTGACCTCCTGCATTTATTAATAACCAAGTTACTTCTCCTTCCGACAGTAGCCATGCTGCTGCTGAACTACTGAACGTGATGTGACTTATTTATAACGCCGGCGCTCCCGGTTCACATTTCCTCACACAGAGGGTTTACAGTTCGGAGGCCTATGAAGGAGGAGGCCACCTGCAGGGAACAGACAAGCCTAAAAGGCTGTGGGTGCTACGAGAAAAGGCAGCGTTCCAGAAACAGACTGCGCAGGTTCAAATCCCACCTCGCTGCCAAAAGCCACGTGATGTGGGGAAAACTGTCACCTCTTTGAGCCTCAGTTTCCTCCCCTGTAAAATGGGACTCTACCCCATGGAGTCCTCGTGAAGCGTCAGCGTGGTTCCAGGTGCAGATCGCTTAGCACAGGATCTGCTGGATAAATGTCTAGGATTATGATCACACTCTGAGAATTCTGCCCAGGGACGTCAGGTCAAGTTCAATTGCTGGGATCCTGGAAAATGGGACTGTCTTAAAGGCCAAAACTTTGAGTCCTTCCTGCATCTTAGGGCTCCCACCTGTTCCTGCTGCCCCCGGTGCCACGCAGCCCTGCAAACCTGGACAGACCTAGATAAAGTCACCTGTCCACCTGCGGTCAGCGCACCCCGTAAGGCCTGGCCACAAGCCGTCAATAAATCGCTGCTGAGTCACTCATAATCCAACAGAAATCACTGCTCACGCCCTATCAACTGGAAAGACAACACTTGGACCACCCCTGATGCTCTAGCGTTCTGGACAAAGAGGGCTTGCTGGACAAATCAGCTGGGGCAGCATCCAATTAAACCAACCAAAATGGGCTGCTTCCCTGCAGGACTGCTCTAACCTTGAGTATGCCAATGTGCATCAGGAGTTTGACAGGAGAAGGGGAGCATGGGTAGGGGTCTCCTGGACTAATTTGATCAAGAGGCTGAAGGAGAAAGGCGTGGCATCTTTGGGATGGTGGGCAGTTGTGGAAAGAACCAGAGGCTGGGCATCCAAAGGCAGTTTCCGCCTGGTTGCAAGATCTCAAACAGGAAATCTCACCTCTCTGAGCCTCAGTTTCCACATCTGTACAATGGGATGGTTCCTCTCCCAATGGGTCATTATAAGGATGAAACAAGACACTGGGTGTGAAACTGCCTGGGAGTGTCCCCAGAGCAGGTAATCCGACCTGAGAAGCAGAGTCACCAGGGAGACCTCAGTCGAAGGCGTCACTCATCACCTGGGGGGAACTGCAGGAGCAAAGGCTCAGGGGTGGGACCAACAGCCGGTGAGTGACCTGTGTGAGGTCACACAGCTAGTGAGGCAGAAGCCAGGATTAAACCCGGCTCTGGCCCCAGTCCAATATTCTTTCCATATTCAAGGGTCCCTCACCAAGGTAGACTGAGCAGGGGTCCCTCAACTTATCACACTGTCTCCTTTGAAGCTGGGGCCCAAGGGAAGCCCAGGAACAATAGCTGGTGTTTCCCGAGTACTCACCACATGCCTGGCCCTGTGCTAAGCACTTAATCTCATCAGTGTAAGAACCATATGAAAAGGTATGATTACTAATTCCCCATTTATTGATGACACTGTGGACCATCCAGCAGAACGTGGCATGAAGAATAGGGAGAAAGGCTTCAAAGACAGAACTCCTCAGTCCCAAATTGAGCTCCTCCCCTTCCTGAGTCCAGGACCTTAGATAATTGCCTTTATCTCTCTGAGCCTCCACTGACTCACCCATAAGATGGGTATAACCCACCATTTAGAGTTAACAAGGATTAAATGGAATAACCATGCACAGCACTTAAATCAAGCCTGGCAGAGAGCAGATTCTCAGTAAACAGTAACAGTTACTAATCCCATCATTAGCATCATCATCATTGCTGTCAGCAGTATTGTTACGCTCTGTCACTGAAGGGTGAGACATGCATGTACAGTGAGGTCCTCACTGAGTCACAGCCTCCTGGAGTCTCTGATGAGCAAGGCTAAAAGAGACGCCAGAGAGTGTCCATCATCCCACTGGGCAAGTCCTTTCCCCTCTCTGAGCCTCAGTTTCCTCATCATTAAAATGGGGTAATGGTGCCTACTCCAGGGGATCATTGAGATGGCCAAAGCTCTTAGAATAGTACCTGCACCTTGTAAGCACTGGATAAATGTCAGCTGCTGTTATTACTTATGGGAAACAGAGGCCAGAAAGAGGGGAGGGGCTTTTGCAGGGCCACCCAGCAAGAGTGGCTAAGCCAACCTCAAGTCGGGTCTCTCGGGGGTTCCATCCTCCTCCCCCTGCCCTCCTGAAGCCCGGGGCTGCCGGCAGGGAAGCCTTCTAGCATCAGCCACTTCAGGGCTTTGTGGCTTTTATAATATAACTGTTTACATCCCACAGCCGCCATTCCAGCTTAACAAATGAATTCAATATGCTTAGAAAATGCAGAATCAATCCTTGCCTGTGGCCCAGAATAGGCCCGGCTGCGGCAGCTGTCGGGCAGGGAGCCAAGCCACCAGCTGGGGGCCTGTGGGCGCGGGAAGGCAGGCGGAGGACAGGGCCCAGGCCGGGACCAGCCTCGGGGGTGCGGGGCCTGCTCCAGGGCCACGTGGTAATCCTCTCTCAATCCCACAGCACCGGTGCCGGGGTCTGAGGTTGGCGCCTCGCAGACGGGGACACGGAGGCCCCAGGCCTTGCTCGGGCCACCACACCTCTGCTCACCGAGGCTCTGCTGTCTGGAGCATCCTCCCTGATTTCCCCTCTGTTTGGGAGATTCGGGTCAAGGGTCCCAGGCCCTAGGACCCCTTGGGCGCCCCGCCTGACCCCTCTGAACTTTGGGTGTCTCCTGCCTAGAATTTTCTCCTGGCGTCTCCAACGTGCCTGTCTGGGTCTCCCTCCCTTGATCAGACAGAAGTTTTGTCTTGGAATGTAAGAACGGCGTTGCCGAGGGCCTACCATCCAATAGGCATAGAGGAGAAGAAGAAAAGGAAGAGAGAAGGAGGGAGAGGAGAGAGGAAGGAGAGCAGTAAGGGGGGAGCGGAGGGGGAAGAGGGCGAGTGGGGGAGGAGGAGGAGGATGAAGAAAAGGAGGCCGCGGGGGTGGGGGGAGGGGGGGGAGGGATGAGCAGCATGAACGCAGCCACGGCCCAGGTGTTGCAGAGAGCCAGACTCCAGTCTCACATCCCCTCCAGGCTTGTGAGGCTGCAGTGAGCCGACCCTTGTGAATACAGGCAGGGGAATCGAGCCGTGTCCATGGAAATGTTCAACCTCAAACACGCCCCCTGGTCCAGCAGGCCCAGGCCCAGGCCACCACGGCTCCAGAACGCTCACCCCTGCACCGCCTCCACATACACGGATGTATGCCCACGTGGCGCTGTTTAGAACCCCCCAAAGCAGGAGACTGCCCAAACGCTCGTCAGCTGGAGAAGTGCGACATCGACTGAGGCCCCCTTGCTGGGCAAGCCCTGCAGTTAAGGGAGGAGAACAAGGGGCGCTGCTGTGAGCCACGGGCAGAGAGGCCCATGCCGCGCCGGCACGGCGAGCAGCAGAGCACGAGGAAATGGAGCCGGTGTGAACTTGTTTATATTGTAACAGCGCCAGCCAGCCACCCCCCTAGTTGTCACGTGCACAGGTGTAGCTCGTGCTCAGTCTAAAAGGCCTGAGGGTGAGGCCTACACTGGGGACACAGTGACACAGCCACGGCCACTCTCTGCTTTTGAGAGGGACTGCAGCCACGTCCGCAGCCACAACTGGGGGAAGGGGTCAGGGACTCGATGTGTTACTGTTCCAGCTACTTATGAATCTATGATGATTTTAAACTCAAAAGTTTAAGAGAAAAAAAAAAAAAAGCCAGCCTGTTAGGGCAGTGGAACTAGCCTGGACCACACGGTCATGGTGGACACACGACATGACATGACACACTTGTCAAATCCCAGAGAATGTACAACACCAAGGGCGAACCCCAAGGTAAACTGGGGACTTCGGTTAATAACTGTGTATCAGTATTGGCTCATCAGTTGTAATAAATGTCACCTTTGCACCTTAACAACGGTCACCTTTGAGGTCAGGAGGATCAAGGGAGTGGGGGGGACCTGCTTTCGACATTCTGTGTTCGTCTGTATTGTTTCCATTTTTAATAGGAAGACAACTTTACAGTATCATTTGTGCAGTTATTTTAGAACAATAAAAAGAGTAAAGTGCGTGAATACATGGTGATTGCTTTGCGTTGACGGCATCACTGTTGCTACTCCCCGGGGCCTTCTGTGCTCAGGGTCTTATCCGGGCTTGGGGAGCATCAGGCCACCTCCTCCTATCCTTGGACGGACTCCCCTGGCTGCTAGGTGTCGGGGGGGTTCCCAGCAGAAGGTAGGGGGCTGGGCTCCCGTCATCATACAATCGTCTCTTCTTCCTGCGGGCCCCTCCGGGCTCCCCGAGTTACGGCCCCATCCATTCAGGGACTGATGTCTCTATTAGAACAGGCGCGGAGTGGTGGCCGACGGGCAGCCTCCCTCCATCACTCCATTACAGGCCCCCCCCCGGGTTATACATGGGCCCGACTGCATCACATATTAGGCAATGGGGTCAGCAACAAGTAGACTGGCAAATTTAGTAAAAGACAAATAAATTAAACCTCCCATCAGCCTTCAGAGCCAAAGGAAAGCAAAGCAACTCGGCCATCAGGGCAGATACCGCATCCTTGTTATTTTGGATTCTGAACAGTGCTGTCATTTTTATGGAGTAATGAGGGACAGCGGGCAGAGTGACAAAGAGCCTCAGACTTTCTAGGGAGGGTGTACGTCTCTTACAGCTACGGGACCACAGGGATTGGAGAGGATTAAAGACCAGCCCGAGTCATCTTTGTAGACTCAAAGCTTTGCCGGGGAAACGCCTGGATGGTGGGCAGGTTTTCCATTAACAATAATAATAGCAATAACAACAAGGGTGGCCGAGCTTTACACATTCAAACTGAATAACTTAAGCCTCCCAGGACTGTTATCCCCAGTCTACAGATGAGGACACTGAGCCTCAGAGGTGAAGAGAGTCACAGATCACACAGGAGAGCTGGGGTGAAACAAAGGGCTGCCTGGCCCCAGAGCCCATGCTGTTAGCCTCGATTCCGAGCTCTCCTGCCTCGGTTCTGCTTAGCGGATGCCCTTCCAGATGAAGGAACGGAGATTGGAGACTGGGGACGGAGCTGAGAAGCTGCACTTAGAGGGGAGGTGGAGGTCCGAGCACCCAAAATGCACCCAAGGACTGGGCCAGATGAGCGGCCTCACAGAGGAGAAGGACACTAGCTTTGGAGGCAGACAGGCACTGATTCTAACCTTGGCTCCACCACTTGGTGCCGTTTGGCCTTCGGCAAAGTTACATAACCTCTCTGAGCCTCAGCAGCCTGAACTGCCAAGTGGGAATTCCCTCCCTACCTGTCACGGTTGCCGTGGGAATTAGAGGAGAGAACACAGGTAAGTGACTCCCAGCCTTGGGCTGACATGCAGGACAGCAAGACCCCGGGAGGATTTTGTTCAGGGAACATTCCTGAGAAGAGGGTCCTGACTGGTTTTAATCTCACGCAGCCAAGAGGTCCCGAGACAAGAGAATTGTTTCTTGCTGCAAAAAGGGCTCCGAGTTCCTCCTTGATTTACTCTCCTGTGGGAAAAGGGTCTTTAGGGGCATCAGAGGATACTGGGGGGCACTGGTAATAAAAGTAGGGAGCAGAAATCCCAGGAGCATCCTCCTGCCATCCCAGCGGGAGCCGGCAAGTATCTCCAAGCTTTGCGACGCCCTAATTCACAACAGCAGCTCTGACAAGTGCCTGGCACTGAGCTTAGCCCTTGACATACATTTCACTTCATCTGCTTAGCAGACCTGTGAAGTCACTACTGCTTTCAATCCCATTGTATAGGTCGGAAAACTGAGCCTCAGAAAGCTTAAGTTCCTTGCTCAAGACCAACATATGGCCACACCAGTATCTCTTCACCCGACACGTTCTCGAACCTCGTCACTCCCCCATCCAGGGTGGAGTCTAGACTGCCTGGCCCTTGAAGCTGTGACACAGAGCATGGCAGCAGTGACACTGCATGATAGCTGAGGCCAGCTCAAAAGAGGTGATGCAGCTTCCATGCTGCTCTCTGGAAGCTTCCTTGGAGCCCCGAAGCCGCCAGGCCACAAGGAAGCCCGATCAGGCCCACGCTGGGACCCGAGATCTGAGACTCGGAGAGACGGAGGTGCCCGGCTAGTCCCGGTGACTCCAGCCCCACTGTTTCTGGGTCAGCCACCCTCTGACCGCAGCCCAGCCGAGCCCTTCCAAACTGCAGACTCCCAGGAGCTTGGGGAGATAATAAAATGATCATTGTTCAAGCCACGGAACAACATGGGGCTGCCAGGTCATGGCAGCAAGGTCACATGGCCACTCACAAAGCTAGCAAGTGCTGGAATCCTCACTTCCACTTGAGCACTAGACCGTGTCACTCCTGACTGCTCTGACCACTACCCCACACTCTCCCTGGCCCTCAGAACCTTCCTCGAAGCTGTGGAAAGAGCACTGGACTGAGAGTCCGGAACTGGACCCTGGTTCTGAAGCTGCCGTTCACTAGCACAGAGGTTTCCCCATGTGCCCTTCAGCAATGAGCTGCATTCCCTGGAGGCCTGAGTTCTCCACCCCGACCCGGCCCATGTCAGGGCAGGCTTTGATGCCAACAGAGCCAACAGATAACAAAAAGCACTTTGCAAAGAAAAGAGAGTCAGGGCTTGCTGAACCCTGCCCATGTGCCAGGTGGGTGGGATGCAGCCATTACCTGACTAACGATGTAGAAGGTAGACAGGGTTTTACCATTTTACAGGCACGGAAGCGGCGGTCCAGAGAGGTGAAACCTCTTGCACAGGTTAAATCACACAGCCAGGAGGTGGAGGAGCCTGAACTCAAGGCCGGCTCTGCCCACTGCAGGGCCCAGCGTGTCCCTCCTCCCCCACCCTCTCCTTGTCAAGTGAGCTCCAGAGAACAACTGTTTGCTGCCATTCAAAACCCATGGGTGCCAGCTGACTGTTCCATGGGCCACATTCTGCCAAAGGAAAGAAACACGAGGCTGGATAAATGGTTCCCTGATGGCTCCTGAGGGACGGCCCAGGCCATGAGTCTTGGTTCACAGCAAACCATCCCGCGTCAAATCACCCAGGGTTTTCTGCCTGCCATACCGAGGCAGCCCCCAGGGCCCCCTCCCACAGCCTTCCCAAGGGACCCAGCAGGGACAGTGAGCTTGAGAAACAGAAAGGAGGTGGAGACAGTGCAGACAGAGGGAAGAACGCGGCCTCTTTATGACCGGCGGCCGGCCGGCCGGCCGAGCCAGGAGCCACCGGGCCTGCCCATGGGACGCAGCCCAGAGCGAAAGCATTACTAGCACCGCAGCCGTGCGTGAGACCCCAGTCGGCTCTCCGCCGCCCTTTCTCCCTCTTCCAGAGGAGGCTCCGGCGAGCCCCGGAACTTGGCGGAGGTCACACACAGCTAAGTAAGAGGCCAAGCTGAGACCTGAACCCAGGACTAGCTGACTTCGAGACGCCCGTGTTGCTGCTCTGCCACATTCTAGGGGGGTGCCCTCTCTGACTCCGACGCTGCCCAGGGCACTGCTGATGACAGGGTGATCCAGAGCCCCACAGGCAGCCAGCCTCCTGGGGTCAAGAACACCAAGTCATACGGGCTGGAGGGACCCAGAAGGTGGTGGGGGAAGGTCACGGTGGCAGCGCCCTGCAGGAACTCAGGGGTCAGTGGGGGCCTAATGCCACTCCCCCAAGAGAGGAGACTCAGGGGCCCCCAGGAGTGTGCTGGGGCCGTGACTGATTACAATGATTTAATCAATCACGCCTGTGTAATGAAACCTCCAAAAACCCCGAACGATGGGGCTCAGAGAGCTTCCGGGTCACTGAACACACTGAGGTGCCGGGAGGGTCGCACAGTGAAGGCAGGGAAGCCCCTTGCTCTATAACTTGCCCTGCGCATCTCTTCCGTTCGGCTGTTCCTGAGTTGTATGCCTTACGATAAACAGGTACTGGTAAGTATAAGCCCTCCTAAGTTCTGTCAGTCATTCTAGCAAATTATCAAACCAAGGAGGGGTCTGTGGGAGCCCAACTTTATAGCTGGTCCATCAGAAGTACAGGTGGCCCAAACTTATGAACAATGTCTGAAGTGGTACAGTCTCGTGGGACCGAGCCCGTAACCTGCACTAACTCCAAGTAGTATCAGGAGTGGACTAAATTGTAGGACACCCAGTTGGTGTCCGGAGAATCAGAGGACTGGTTGGTGTAAGGAAAACCCCACACATTTGGTGCCAGAAGTGTCATGAGTAAAAACAGGGCACCCCAGTGAAAAAGTGACATCACCAGCCCTTGGAGCCTGTGAGGCCAGAAGCAGCGGCACACAGGGCCAGGGAGGCCAGAGGTGTCGTCTCAGAGGTTAGGCTCAGTGCCTGGGCAGACCTGGGTCCAAATCCCACCTCTGGCTTTAGCTGTGTGCCCTTGGGGATGAGGATGAACCTCTCTGGCAGGCCTCAGTCTCCTCATCTGTAAAATGGGCATCTAATAGTTCTCGCTCCTCCTGGGCTAGTCTAAGGCTGTGCAGTGACATCACGTCTGTAAGCACTCAGCACAGGGCCCAGGAAAACAGGTCAATTCTCCAGCAAGGAATGACCCTAACAGCCCTCTGCAAAGTCTAGGGCAGGGGAGTGATCTTTGCAGGGAGACCGGCCGTGGTTCCAAACTGCCCTCTGGAACATACTAGCTGTGTGACGTCAGGTAAACCGCATTCCTCCTCTTATAAAGCCGTGAGCCAAGTCCTGTGCTCACACGTTTGGCACTGACTCATTTAATCCTCATGACAAGCCTACAAAGTGGGTGCCATCATTAGCCCCATTTTAGAGAGGAGGAAACTGAGGATCAGAGAAGCCAAGCCAGGAGGCTGACTCTTGCCCATGGCGCTATCCTTCCTCACCAGGTTATTGTATGAATCCAATCAGATCAAAAGGCACAAGAGAGGTACAAGTGCTTTTGAAACCATCAAACGTGAAACCAATATTAGTGGTGGTTGTCGTTACTGCTGAAACAGTTCAAAAATCCTAAGTCCAGTTATAAGGTCTGAAATCTCCCCACAGGGACTGATATTGGTTTTTAAAAACAGGATCAGGACTTTCAAAAGTAAGTTAAGGAAGCTGGGTGCAGCTGGGAGGAGAGCATCAGTTTTAATGAAAAAAAAAAAAAACCCTGATTAACGGAAATGATTCTTAATATATTTCGAAATGATCTGTTATGACACAAAGCAAAGACATTTATATATGACTTTGAAATTCTTAATAGCTGATTTTAGAGCAACCTATTATGAAATCTTCCAAAGCAGAATATATAGTAAGTAAATCATCAAGCAGGCCTCTCAGGCAGACTGACAGCAGCTCCTCTTAAAATAATTTATCAGGTGGTGTGGGGGAGGCTGGGAGGAATTATTGCCATAATCATGTACTAATAAAATATTTATAAATGTGCCTTTCTCTTTTATCGTTTACAGGCAGCTACAGGTATGAGTCCCGAGCCCCCATCAGAGGGGGTGCCCCAGGAGCCTCAGGAGAAGAAAGTCAGGCATCGAACTCTCTGGTGACAGGTCAATAGACTGGGGGCTCCCTTAGCCTCTGTTTTGTCGCATCCGAGGCAGAGAGGGTTCAAGCGTGACAATGGAAATCGGAAGGTAGGTCCCAACCGACCCTGTCCTCTCCCTAGGCTTTGCTGAGTGCCGGGAGGGAACAAACTATTCGAGTTGAGCAAAGCAGAGAGGCATGTGGCTGTGACACCCTGGGAGAGTCACCTAACCCAGGCTCAACAGCACAATCTACCGAGGGACCGCCTGGGGCCAGAAGCATGGATGAGCTGTCCACCACCCCTCGCCCGGGCCATTCCGTACATACCACCCCACACGCGTCCCTGGCCTGTCACTACAGGTGCCTGTCTGCGCCTCTCTGCTTCCCTGGCTGCCGCACATGCTCAGCTCATGCGTGGGGCAGGCTGGAAGGGCAGGGGGGAATGCTCTCCAGGAGCAACCTTCAACCAGGGAGAAGCAGGAGGCGGTAGATCAATATCCCGGCTCCCTCGTCCCTCGGGTAATACACGATGAGGAGGCATGTTCTTCAGAGTCTCCCAGAGGTCCCCAGAGATACTGGCCCCCCACTTCCCACAGCTAATCCACTCCCTAAGGCTCCAGCATCACCTGCCTTTCTTCCCTCACTTCCCTACTGGTTCCTCATGATACCCCCTCCCCCAAAGCCTACATGCAATTTTTGTCTCAGGGTCTGCCTCCGGGGAAAGCAGCTTAATTCAGCTTTCTCTTCTTTATTCCATTTAATCCTCACACCAACCCCAGTCTTGGCCCAATGAAAGAGGAGGCCTCTCCGAAGCTCAGAGAAGTTTGGTTTTGAACTCAAATCTGCCTCCCTCAAGCGCCCATAGCCTGGAGTTTTTTCTGGGGGGCTGCGTTGGGTCTTCGTCGCTGCGTGGGCTTTTCTCCAGTTGCGGGGAGCAGGGGCTACTCTTCGTTGCGGTGCGCAGGCTTCTCACTGTGGTGGCTTCTCTTGTTGCGGAGTACGGGCTCTAGAGCACGGGCTCAGTAGTTGTGGTGCACGGGCTTAGTTGCTCCGTGGCATGTGGGATCTTCCCGGACCAGGGCTCGAACCTGTGTCCCCTGCATTGGCAGGCAGATTCTTAATCACTGCACCACCAGGGAAGCCCCAGCCTGGAGTTTACTGCACCTAGACCTTCTGAGCCTCAGTTTTCTATTCGGTAAAATACGTTTGCTTCCTTCCACACATCCCCAATCTATAGATGCCTGTGCCCCAATTCTAAACCTTCAACAGCTTTTCTGATCTGAACTGTGCAATGACATCCCCAATCCCCGTCCAGTTACAAAGCTGGCTGATTTCCAAATGGTCAGGGCGTTGAGCATGGCCCACGGCTGATTTTTGGAAAAGGCAAGTGGCATTTGATTTTTCCATGTTTGCCCAGTTAAGCATGTCTGCCCTTGGCTTGGACCAACTGTGGACTCCCTACCTTACCTATTTCTGACTCAGCATAACTTCTAGAAATGTCCAAAATCAAATTAGTGGACCAATGCAGCTCAAGTGTATGAAAATCAAAAGAACAGGCCACAAGGCCCATGGGTATGGGAATGGCAGGAATAACATGCCAGCATATTCCAAAGAAGTCTGCTGCCCCACAGAGGAATGGCCCAGAATGTCAGCCAGAGTCATAGCTCCAGAGGACAGACCTCCATGAACACGTGCGTCCATTCAAAAAGTAAATTCCAACTCTATGTTCTGGGCCCAAAGGAAGCCACTCTCTACAGGAAACAGCTAGACAAGGACACAATCACAGTATAAGGTACCATAAGCCCCATGAAGGCAGGAGCCACACTGCTCTCGATATTGACCGTCTCCCCGGGACCTTTCGCAGTGCCGAAAGCAATGGCACAAGTGTCTGGTTAGGGAAGCGAGGAGCCTCGAATGCCACTCCAAGGCATTTTACTTGACGTAGCAGACAGGAGCGCGCCTCGGGAGGAGTCTAAGCAGGGAATGGCACACCAGGTCTACGTCTTAGAAAGGAGCCCAGTGGTCACAGTGAGGGTGGAGCCAAGCCATCGGCAGTGACGCTACTGCAACAGTCCAAGCAAAAAAAGGATTAGCAAATACTTAGTCTAAGGTGATAGTAGTAAGAACAGAGAAGTCAGGACAGAAATGCCGTCACAGAAAGTATCTACAGGGCAAGGTCAACGACTGGATAGGGACGGGGGAGGGAGAGGGACGATGAGAACCACTCGGGGAGACCAACTTGAAGCAGGGACAATAAGCAAACAGACAGTTAAGGACGGCGAGCAGGTTTGGGAGGAGAAGGAGAGCTGGGTCAGCTCCAGCGCATATGGCGTGAGCATCGCCAAGATGTCCAGACAGAAAACATCACCTTTAGTGCGTGGACCCAGCCTTCTCTCACCCGTTTCAGGGTGTCTCTTCTCAGCACAGTAACCACTAGCTAGCTACATGTGGCTATTTAAATGTACGTTACTTAGAATTTAATGCAATGAAAAAGTCAACGCCTCGGTTGCACCAGCTGCATGTCAAAAGCTCGACAGCCACGTACAGCTAGCGGCCATCCTGCTGGACAGAGAACCTCCCCCTGTCATCACAGAAAGCTCCACTGGACAGCGCTGGGGGACGCGGTTTGCTTGAAACATCCAGCCCGCTTCCTTCTCGGCACGCCTGGCTCGGCAGCCCCCCCCCCCCCGAGAGCAGTCCCAGAGATGTGGAGGATGACAGGCTGACCCTGTCCCACCTCACGGAAAGAAGGGCCTTGTCAGGCACCTGCTGGCGGAGACAGCCGGCAGCCCAGGTGAGCCCGGCGGCAGGCACGTACCTTTGCAGGCCCCCGCCGCACCCAGGTGGTAGATGGCTGCCAACACCCGCCAAATGGCCCTCTGCTCGCTCTCCAAAACGCCCAGCGTCTCCATGGCGCCCTGGAGCTGCGCGAAGGCAGCCGCCGCCCTCTGCTTGTCTTCAGGCTGAGAGCAAGGGGAGAGGAAGACAAACGGGCCGTCACGGTGGAGGAAATGCAAACTTGCAAGTGGAAGCAGGGCTCGGTCTGGGGGGAATGGGGGGTCATTTTATGACCATGGTCAATTACCCACGATTAAGCTGGGGAGTACTGACACACAGAACTCAGGCTGCTGGGAAGGTTATAAAAATCATGTCTATCTGACTTCGGAAGGCGACACGATTTTTATTCATTCGTGTGTTCATTCAATAAATTTACTGAGGCTCTGCACTGTGCTGGGCTCTGGAGAGACAGAGATGAGCGAAATCCAGAACTTGACTTTGAGGACCTCTCAAGCTAGAAGTGGAAAGAGACGTAAAAACAACTAAGTGCGAAACTGGCTAAGTGGGGGACTGTGGGATCTCAGAGGAGGGCCTGGGCGATCAATCCCACTTGAGACAGTCAAAGAGAATGTCGCAGGAGATGAGACAAGATTGTGATTGAAGTCTGAAAGACAAATAGGCAGAGCTGACCCGCTGGATGGAATAGAGGCCTGACGGGCAGAGGGAACAACGGGAACAAAGGACATCTTTGGAGACAACAGGTGCTCAACTGAACGTGGACAGAGAAGCAGGTATTTTTGGAGTTGGGCAGACAGAGGTGGGGGGAGGAAATAAGCACGAGAAGCTGGCCGGTGCCATGGAGGAGGCCTCAAACACAATATTAAAGGGAACAGGCTTAAAACTCCAGCCACGATGGACAAACACGCGTCCCTATTTACACTCCTGGACCCGTGGCAGCCAACACCAATCGATGAAGATCCCACAGCAAACCAGCGAGTCCAGATTCTTTTCAGGATGTCCCCCCTTGCAGCCCCACCTAATGATCTGCCTCAGCAACTGAAAGAGACCCTGTCTGCCATCCCCAGGGCACGCAGAGGGAAACTGCCAAAGATTTTTAAGCAGGAGGAAAGAGAAAATAATATGACCAGATGTTTATGGGTTGTAGGGTGTCACTTTTCCTTTTTCAGATTTATGATCCCAATTATGTTTGTTTTTTTTTTAATAAATTTATATATTTATCTATTTATTTCTGGCTGCCTTGGGTCTTCGTTGCTATGCACAGGCCTCCTCTAGTTGCGGCGAGCGGGGGCTACTCTTCGTTGTGGTGCGCGGGCTTCTCATTGCGGTGGCCTCTCTTGTTGCAGAGCACGGGCTCTAGAGCGCAGGCTCAGTAGTTATGGTGCACGGGCTTAGCTGCTCTGCGACATGTGGGATCTTCCTGGACCAGGGCTCGAACCCATGTCCCCTGCACTGGCAGGCGGATTCTCAACCACTGTGCCACCAGGGAAGTCCCCCCAATTATGTCTGATTGAATATTAAAATTAGTCTGAAACTCCTAACTCCACACACGCCATCTGGCCAAGGAGACACGACCCAGAAGCCTGCTGGGTTGAGAGGAAGTGAGCTGGGGATGAGAATTCTTCTGTCAATAATCCTCCAACAGATAATGAGGACCTGATTTGCACTTGGCCTGTTTACAGAGCTTGGGTGATGAACTGTAAGCTGTCAAAGCTGGCAGGTCCTTGAGTTTTATGGAGTCCAATGCTTAGAGAGGGGACAACGCTTGCCCAAGGTCACACAGCAAGTTAGTATCAGATACAGGATTAGAATCAGGCTTTCTGACTCCCCGTCCAGGCCACTTGTCCCCTCCACTCAAGCCAATTCTTCTAACTGGGAAAGAAACCTGCAAGGATCATCGACCTATTGGGACAACGTCAAAGCATGCAGTGACACTGAGAGATTCGCTGTGGAAACATTTCAATTAATAGCAGAAGCATGTTTCACTGATCCATCATATTTCTCGGGCACCACAGGACCACAAAAACCCTAGCAACGAGGAGCTCAACCTAGCAACTGCAGCTGCTCCGCTGGAGCAAACGGAGGAGAGGAAGGCATCTTACCAACATGCTCTTGGTTATTTATGAGATTTCAAAGTAGCAGAGAAAGGACACCAAAAGGACAGTGGCAACACATTTATTATGGCTCCCACTGTCAGCCATGAGCATTTGACTTTAAATTACAGGCAGACCCCATCATCTGCCACTTAGCTCATACGAACAGAAGAATTAGAAAACTTCCACTAAAGCTTGTTTGCTTCTTTTTCTCTCCTCCCCGCCTCCCCCGGTCTCTGCTGCAACAGAAGACACGGAAGGATGAATATATATGCTTCTGATCTAAAGCAATTAGAATCACGAGGATGTTTACAGTTCCCTAAACTTCTAGGGAGCCAGACGCCTCTGCATAATGCCCTGACAAAAGCCAGTCCTTGCCTCAAAATCACGAAAATAGACATCAGATCAGTGGGATAAATCAACTCACGGCCGAAATGTCTACCAAGAGGAGAATGGATAAACAGTGGGTGGTCCAGCCAGGGCACAGTGATGGGGTACCACGCAGCAAGGAAAAAGATCACGTCACTGATCATGCAAGCACATGTATGAACCCCACAGATTCCACGTGAGACAGAGGAGCCATGTACAAAAGACCACGCACTGTGGATTCTGGTTACATGAAGTCCAGATGTGGGCAAAACTCCCCTATGGGAAGAGAAGTTAGGATGATGACTCAGGTGGGAGGGATGCCTCTGATGGGGTGGGGACTCAAGGGAGCCTTTACTGGAATGAGGAATGTTCTAGATGTTGAGCTGGTGTGGGGCTGCAGGTGCCTGTGAGAATATAATCATCACTGAGTTGCACACTTAAAATTAGTGCTTTCATAAACATTTGACTGTATGTCTCAACTGAATTGAAAAAAAGAAAGTGAACAAGTAAAAGCTGACTCAGAAGATGCCCAGGCTTTGTCTGACGCAATTAAAAGACGCAAGGTTAACCCAAGATGGCAGGTAATTTAGTGCAAAAAATAAAATCCAAAATGTTCTCTCCACATTCAACCGGGCTGCATTTAGAGCACCCAGGAGATTCCGACAATGCAGAGAGAGGCCAGGTTTGGATTTGGAGGCAGACAGAACTGCGTGTTCTCTCGGCTCTGCGTCCCTGCGGTGTGACTGCACAAATCTCTTGCCCTTCCACTGGAGGCTCAGTTTCCACCACTGTAGAATGAAAATAACAGCCAAACCTCCTCCCAGGCCACTGTGAGGATTAAATGAGTTGAAGTGCGTAAAGCACCAGCACAGTGCCCGGCACACAGTGGCACTCAATTAATGCTGGGCTCGACCCCATGCCTCTGCCCAGGCTGTCAGGCCTTCCAGGGACACCTTCCCTGCTGCTGCACAGCAGTCCCTGGCAAGTGAATCAGGCGTGGCCCGTCCTTGAGGGTCTCCCAGTCCAATAAGGGGGACAGATGTGCAGACAGACACTGACAGCACAGGGTGAGTGCTGGGCCTGGGGGGCTCCGGGGAGCGGTAAGGAGCCGACTTCTGGGAAGAAGCACTGAATGAAGCCACCAGCACGAGCAGGAGAAGCGGGTGCTGGGCGGGCGGGCAGGCGGGCAGGCAGGCAGGCAGGGTCTCCTAGCAGAAGGGCACGGGGCTGGAAGGTATGGTGCGTTAGGTGCCAAGCCCCCTGAGGGGGCACGTGCAGGCCTCTCTCACAGGGTGCAGGGCCGCAGGGAGCCACGGTCTGCAGCTGGGCGCTGCTCTCCGGTGGAGGGCGCGGCACCGGGGGCCTCCCTGGCCGAGGGAACCGGCCCCTGGAGTTCTGCCCCTGGTTATAAGCACAGTCTGGGCCCGGGGTCGCACTCTGCTTCACGGGGATGTTAACCACACCCCCTCCTCCAGGGCCAGGGTGGGCGCCCCTGTGTCTCTACAACCAACCGACCCAGGCCTGGAAGGATTCCCACGGTTCCAGCCCCTGGATCTGGAGCCGGATCTGGGAGGGAAATGCAGAACACTGACTCTATTCATTTGCAAAAGAAACGTGGGTGCCTGCACAGGTGGGTGAACTTGACGGAGACCACGGGGAGGGCAGGACAGGTGTCCAGCCAGAGCCAAGGGCTCCCTTTACCTCAACACTGACGGGTCCACGTTCTCTCCAGGCACTGCAAGTCCATTTAAGGAGGGAGAAGAGAAGGGTTAACTGAGCACCTACAATGCTGCACTAGGTGCTTTTACCTTGCAAGGCAGCTGTGAGTCTCTCCAATTGTCAGAGGAGAAACTGAGGCTCAGAGAGGCTAAGGCACTTGTCCAAGGCCACGCAGCTGGGGAGGGACGGAGCCACTATACGCCAGATCCTCTACTGAGCGCCCACCCTAGGGGCAGACCGAGGGTCAGGGCGTTGCTCCACCCACTCCACAGGGGGAGGAACTGAAGCTGAGAGAGGAGAAGTGACCCAAGGCTGCACACTGGGGCACATCCCAGAGCACGTGGTCTGCAGCCAGGGCACAGACCTGAGATGACAGCGAGGGGCGAACAAGAGAGACAATGTGGAGTCAGGCCAACCTGGATGCCCTGCTTCTGCCACTTCAAAGCTGTGTGCCCTTAAGCAAGTAGTTTCACCTCTCTGAGCCTGATTACTCCTCCCAACCAACACATGTGATAATAATCCCTTCTGTCAAAGGGTCCTTAGGAGAATCAAGTAAGAGAAAGCTCCTGGCAGAGCCCCTGGCAGGAGGGCCTGATCCCCCATCCTTCTGTCTGGAGCCCATTCCTCCACAGTTGATGCCTCGGGTCATAAAAAATAAATGTGCCTCGGGCCAAAGCCTGGCTGCTGCCAGCCAGAAGCAAACTGCTGGGAGGCAAGGATTATTGTTATTATTATGACCACTGTTGCTGGTACTTTTTTAAAACATCAGTCTAGGTTGAGGAAAAATAAATTACAGAGGAGAAAATAATATGAAAGCTTTGTGATTTCAAATGTGTCCTGGTACCCTAACAGATCTCAAATAAGTTCCATTTAAAGCTGAAATGTGGGGCTTCCCTGGTGGCGCAGTGGTTAAGAATCCGCCTGCCAACGCAGGGGACACAGGTTTGAGCCCTGGTCCGGGAAGGGAAGATCCCACATGCCGCAGAGCAACTAAGCCCGTGCGCCACAACTGCTGAGCCTGCGCTCTAGAGCCCGTGCTCCGCAACAAGAGGAGCCACCGCAGTGAGAAGCCCGCGCACTGCAATGAAGACCCAATGCAGCCAAAAATAAAATAAATTTTATAAATAAGTAAGTAAAAGCTGAAATGTGGCAGGCAGGGAGGACGCAGCGCAGGGACAGGGGAAGCTGGCCATCAGCGAGCGAAGGCGGCCACGGAGGGCCAGCACCATCCCGAGGGCCGGCTTCCCCACAACCTGGCCCCGCCGCTCCAGCTGACAGCCCCCCGGGCCCACACCCTCACCCTGTGCTCTGCAGCCACTGCACTGCTGGCTCTCCCCCACCGTTACCTCTGCATCGGGAGCTCGGTGCAGCAGGAAGGCTGGCCTCACTGCACCTGCCTAACTTCTCTCACAGTCCAAGACCAGCTTGTAGTCACCGCCTCCAGGTAGCCCTCTCTGATACAACTTCAGCCCTCCAGGCCTGCCCATGTAATATTTGGGACACACTTAAGTTAAAAAAAAGTATTCGATGTTTATGTGAAACTCGAATTTAACCGGGCATCGTGTATTTTTTCCAGTTTTACTGAATTACAATTGACAAAGAAAAATTGTGTATTTTTAGGTGTGCAATGTGAGGATTTGATATACATAAACATTGTAAAATGATTACCACAATGAAGTTAATTAATACACCCATCACCTCACATAGTTACCGTTTCTTTGTGTGTGGTAAGAATACATAAGTTCTACTCTCCCAGGATATTTCAAATGTACCGTAAGTCCAGTATTATTAACTATAGTCACCATGCTGTTAGATCAGTTACAAGATGAATATGGTCTAGGTATCCCGTATTTTTATTTGCTGACTCTGGCAACTTCGGGGGCTTGTACTTAGCAACTCTCATTCTTGGGGTGATTTCCTGACCACCAAATTCCTTCACTGAGTCAGTACCTGATGGCCCAATCCCAGAAAACTAGCCCAGGCTTCTATCAAAGACGGACGAATTTCCAGCTTGTATTTTTGCTCTTAGAGAACAAAGAAAACACTCTCCATACCTGCCAGGTAGCAGGGTGAGAACAAAGAAATACCCTACCAGTTCCCACAGATCAACTGGTCTAAAAAAACAACCCCCAGAAACACACAGAAAAAGAAAGTCACTTCAAACACCTCCTTGATTGGGTTCACACTGTGCCCCATTCCTGTATGCAGACTGTGAACAAACAGGTCAGGCTGGGATGCTCACGAGGGCCTGGCTTGAGCCCTTCTCCTCATCAAAACCAAGAAAACAAACAACAACGCTCTTGCTGATTCAAATGGATACATGTGGCCCAACCTCATTAAAGAAAACCCAGCACTGGGATAGCCTCGCATCCCCTGCCGTGCTGGGGCCAGTCTGGGCTCCTAGCGCTGCGGAAACCAGGGGGAGAAGAGGCATGAAAGAAGAACATACTGCAAGTCCCCCCCCGTGGAGGGGGGTGTCAGGCAGGTGAAGCTGGGGGAGCCGCATCACCCCACTCCATCCCACTCCACTCACTGTCGAAACAGACTCACCTACAGTGGTTCTCAAAGCGGGGTCCCTGGACCCACAGCTTCGCCATCAACTGGGGACTTGTGAGAAATACAGATTCTCAGGCCCTAGCCCAGACCTACTTAATCAGTAACTCTGTGGATAGTACCCAGCAGAGAGAGAGAGTGTGAGACAGCCTTACTGAGGTGTAACTGGCAAAAATAAACCACTCATCTTTAACAAGTACACTGTGATAAGCTTTGACATCTACACCCGTGAAAGCGTCGGCACTCAAGACAATGGACACATCCATCACCCGCAAAAATTCCCTTTCATAATCCTCTCTCCCCTCCTCCTGCAACCAAAACCCCAGGCAACCATTGACCTGTTTGCTGTCACAGCAGATTCGTTTGCATTTTCTAGAGTTTCAAATACATGGGATTATATGGTTGTACTCTTTCATCTGAGATTTCTCACTCAGCACAATTATTTTGAGAGCCATCATGTTCTTGGATGTATCAGCAGTTCATTGTTATTACTGAGTAGTATCCTACCTTTACGGTTTTCTACAATGAATTCATCCATTAACCTGTTAATAGACATTTTGGGTAGTTTCTAGGTTTTGGCTAGTACACATAAAACTGCTAATGAACTTGCGTGTAAAATAAATTTTGCACGGATGTCCACTTCCATTCTCCTGCATAAACACCTAGGAGTAGACTAGCGTGCCACGTGGGAGGTGTATGTTTAACTTTGTAAGAGCCCGTTTTCCGAGATGGTGCACTATTTTCCACTCCCACCAGCAGGGTATGAGAGCTCCAGTTACCCCAGATTCTCACCAGCATTGGTACGATCAATCTTTTCAAGTGTAGACACTCTAGTAATTGTGTAGTAGTTATTTCATCGTGGTTCGAGTTTCAATTTCTTTAATGACTAAGGATATTTAATATACTTTCACATGCCATCTAAGTATCTTCTTTGGGGAAATCTATGTTGAAATCTTTGGCCCATCTTTTTTGTTGGGTTATTTATGAGTTCTGAGAGTCATTTATAAATTCTGGATTCAAAGACTTTTTGAGATATGTGATTTGCAAGTGTTTTCTCCCAGTCTGTGGCTTGTATTTTCATATTAACAGTGACACGCAAAGAGCAGAAGTTCTTAATTTCAACAAAGTGCAATTCATCAATTTGTTCTCTCACGGACTGTGCTTTTGGGGTCACATCTATGAAGCCTTTGCTCGATCCAAAGTTACAGAAATTTTCCTCCTGTTTTCTTCTGGAAATTTTATGATTTTAAGTCTTACAGTAAGGTCTATGATCCATTTTTTTTGGTCGATTTTTGTACATGGTGTGAATTTGTGGACTGAAATTCTTTTTTTTTTGCATGACGATACCAAATTATTCCAGCGCCATTTGTTTCCCTGACACGTATGTTTGGAAAAGGGCTTCAGAGTAGAAATGATTCACTCCCCTCTGCCTGGTAAGCTCCTACTCATCCTTCAAAACCTAGGTCAGGGGCTTCCCTGGTGGCACAGTGGTTGAGAATCTGCCTGCCAATGCAGGGGACACAGGTTCAAGCCCTGGTCTGGGAAGATCCCACATGCCGCGGAGCAACTAGGCCCGTGAGCCACAACTACTGAGCCTGCGTGTCTGGAGCCTGTGCTCTGCAACAAGAGAGGGCACGATAGTGAGAGGCCCGCGAACCGTGATGAAGAGTGGCCCCTGCTTGCCACAACTGGAGAAAGCCCTCGCACAGAAACGAAGACCCAACACAGCCAAAAATAAATAAATAAAAAAAAAAAAAAAAAAAAAAAACCTAGGTCAGATGTCCCCTTGGCCAAGAAGCCTTCCCTGACTGAGGCCAAGTAGCTTTCATCTATCCTCTGGTGTACAGAATGTTGTACAAACTCTGGCGTTTTTCTTATCCCACACGATTGCATTAATTCCCAAGTCTTTCTCTCTTGATAGGGTGAAAATTCAGGGATGAGGACCATAACCCCAGCACTCAGCACAGGCCTGGCACAGGGGGTGATGGTAGGAGATGGGGGGTGGGGGTGGGTGACTCAAAACAATTTTTAAAATATAAAAAAATAAATAAAAGAACAAACAAGTGAACAATGTGCTTTTTTAAGCAACCGAATTCCACCTCTCAAGGCCCTACTCACAGGCCCCATCTTCCAGGAAGCCACATTAATCATCAACAATATTTCCTAAGAAAATTGCCACTGACTGATGTAATCCAAGGCCAGTGCTAGCTGCTTTCTGCACATCGTTTCATTTAATCCTGACAACAGGTCCATGAGGCAGATACCGCTAGCTACTGTTGTTATTTTACCGAAGAGGACACAGACATTCAGAGAGGCTAGGGTCCATGCCTGAGGTCTCATATCCAGTAAGTGTCAGAGCCGGGGTTTGAACCCAGACAGCCTGTCTCGGAGACCGCGCCCTTACCTCTACACAAACCACCTCCTGGTTCCCTTTATTAGCACAAGACTCATTTCCCTGACAAGCCCAGGCCCCATAAAGGCAACCCTGCCTCCCCCACGTGACCAGCCCTTGCCAACTACTCACCCCAGTGGCAGAGGGACGAGCCACACAGGGGACCCGCCCATCTTGGCCATGGGGACACAGACACCCACTCACACCCAGAAGGACCTCCTCTTTACCTTAGGCCACACGCCCATGCCGAAGGAGCTGCTGTCTGCCAGCTGGTGCAGGTACAGTTCTGTCCTGGAAACAGAGAAGGGACCAGAAGTAAGGGAGGACCCACCCACACCAGTGGCCTGGCAGGGCAGGTGGGCATCATGGCACGGGGCTCCACACAGTGCCCCAGGTGGCCCCGGGGTCTGCCTCAGGCCCTGGCCCTGCCTCTGCCTCCCGAATATTCCTCACTTGCTGCCCTCAATGGGCCCTTCTTAAGTGAAGGCCTTCCAGAAGCTTCCTTACTCCTCAGTTACCCTGCTCTGAAAACTGGGAGTTTCCTCTCTAATCTGCCCTCTCTCCAAAGGGTAAGGTGCCCCTCTGGCCTTAGCCAGGAGGCTCAGGACAGGTTGGGCCTGCCCTTCAGATGGGGGTGGAAGGCAGGAGACAAATGATGGGGGACGCAGAGGCAAGTTGAAAATTATCACCCCTCGCCTGGGGTGAGCACTCCCTGGAGCTTCACTAGATAGAACCTTACTCATTCGTTCAACAGATGAGGAAACCAAGGCTCAGAGACAGGGAGCCACATGTCCAAGAATTCCCAGGAGTCAGCGAGGGGCAGAGATGACTCCCTGGGCCACCTCCCCCAGAAGGTCCTCCCAGATGAGTCTTGTGGCTTCTCTGCTGTTCCACCTGGTGCCTCCTCGCCCTGAGCTACCTCAGGTGCACCCAAGGCTCTCACAGAGTTTAGGAGCTTCTGGAAGATTTGGGGTCTGCTGTTCCTTGCCCACCTCCCACGCTGCTGTCAGAACCTGTACCAAATGTCACCGTCACAGCAGACATCCACCACCACCCCCCAGCGTGTATAAAGAGCCTTATGTGAATTATCTCACTTAATCCTGTAAGGTCAGCAGTCAAGGTACTATTTCCACTTTACAGAGGAAGAAACGGAGGTTCAGAGCAGGTGACACCTGGCCAGGTTCACCCAGCCCAGGAGCAGTACCAGGCAGCAAGAATCAGAGGCCAGATTCCTAACCACTGGGCCCCACTGCCTCTCAGCTCTGGGCAGAGGCAGGGCTGGGGCCCTGGAGAGCGGAGGCCCTTTGTCTCACTGCCCTCGGCTGTCCCTGCTCAGCCCAGTCGCTCACCTGAGAGCCAGGTCCAATCCGGATAGCATCTGGGAGAAAACCTCGAAATTGCCTTCCCCTTCCAGCTGCCGGGCCACGTGGCTCTTCTCCAACAGCATCGTCTGCCAGGGGAGAGGACAGGCGCCGGTCAGCACGAGGCCCCGCTAGGCTGCCCGCACACCCCCACCAACCCCCAGGCCCACTCTTCGAGGCAGCACCTCAGGCCCCAACTTGGCTGGACGCCTCCAAATCAAAACGTGCCAGGCCTTTGTCTCACTGATTCAGAGTCCACGCAGGCAATCAACGAATGCAACGGGCTCATTCCGATGAAGGAATCCAAGGGTACTAACAATTAACCCAGAGCCGCCCTCCAACACACTCTTATGCAACCGAAGCCCTTAATAACTTGACCCACATGGTGATGCACGGTAGACTTTCAGGGCCGGGACAGAAAGGGATTTATCGTGCACCAGCGAGTCTGGGTATTCTCCTAGCTCCACATACAAACAACCCTTCTAATAACCTAATCCTGTTTTCTGTTCAAACAGAATGTTGGCGGGGGCGGGGGGGGGGGGGAAGGGGAGGAGCCAGGTGATTTCAGAGAGAGGAACAAACAGGCCATGTGCCTGTCACACACGGGCTGCCGCAGAAGGCCAGCGAGCGCCTGTTTAATTTCAGCTTACGCTTTTAAGACCCAGCGAATGAGTGGCTGAATTATGTATCTACTCATGAATATTTCATCCCTGTGATACTCCGAGGCACAGATGAGCCGGCCTGCTCCGGGAGGAGATGTCTGGGCACTGAGTGAGGTGGGGAGGAGCTGGCCTTGGCCTGGGGAGTGATGACCATTTAGACACATTCCAGGGTCCCAGCTGGAGGCGTGGGCCCTGCTGAGTGGGGCTGAGGCTACTGCAGCCCCAAAGAGCCCCCTCTCCCTCCCACCCAGAGGCCTCACCTGGAGCTGGGCGGCCGTGACTCGGCCTGTGGCGTTCAAGTCCAGTGACATCACCATGGAGCACCGGGTGGCACGGCGGCTGTGGCCGGTGAACACGGAGCCAAAGGCCCGGAGGACAGTGAAGGTGGCTCGAATCTTCTCCACTGGTGGGGCACAGACAGGGCATCACCTGTGGCCCAGGTGCTGCCACCCCCACCTCTCACAGGACCCCATTCTGGCCCCAGGCCCCAGCAGGGGCCCCTCCACTCCCCCAACTCAGCTCTAAGCCACACCTCTTACGCTGCTGGGCTGGCCCTGTGCTGCAAGCAGGGAAGCGGGGTGAGCAAGAGTGAGCCCAGAAGGGGAGATACACACACCTAGGATTGGTACGATCTGAGTGACAAGGGCTGCCCTAGGGCCTCCTGGGCCTGGTGGAGTCTAGGAGGAGGGCAGAGCATTAACATTCTTGGACCTGCTCTCGGGGAACGCCCATCACAGCCAGCTCAAAAAGCCCAGCAGTCCCAAGCTTTTTAACATAACTATTTAACAAGCACCCACTATGTGCTAGGCACCTGGATACAGCCTAGCCTGACTCCCACTCCCCCAACACACACTTTCAGCAGAACTACATTCTTGGAGGGCCTCTCCTTGCTGTATCCCCAGCTCCTAACAGGGCTCTAACCTGGGCCAGGTGCAGAACAGGTGATCAATAAAGCATTGGAATAACCCCAGTGGAGAAGCAGGATAGTACAATGGTTAAACAAGCTTGAATATGGCCTCTCCCCATTGTTAGTCACCTGAATTGGAGCGAATAAATTAACCTCCCTGTGCCTCAGATACCCCATCTATAAGATGGGGGTAATAATAGTACTTACTTACCTCATGTGGTTGCCACAAAGACTAAAAGATTTAATAATGTAAAGTGCTCAGAACATGCTCCAAATGTGGTGGTGTTAGCATTGTTTGTTATTATTAGAAAAGCAGTACTGCCTGGGCCATATATTCTCAGCAGGGGGAATACTGCCCCCAAGAGGGCAGAAACTGATTCTTGAGGATGGGGGCAGTTTTCCTTCCTTATGTATAGAATAGAGCACAGATACACACACACACACACACACACACACAAAGACACACACATGTCTGTGTGTGTCTGTATATATATACACACATACACACACACTGCATAAACAAATATATGGTGAATCTATGGCATTAACTTTTCATGGTGGGAGACGATTAGGAGAAAGAACAACTAAAAAGGCTCCTCAAAGGGGCAACAATACATTGAGAACACTGGCCCAGGGGTAACAGCTCTGGAGCCAAACTGTCTGTGTTTGAATCTCGGTGCTAGGATGTATGAGCTGTGTGGCCTTGGGCAAGCTGGTTAACCTCCCTGCGTTTTAATGGCCTCATCTATAAAATTCAAATAGTAATAATGTCTACCTTATAGGGATGTTTTAAATAATAAATAAGTTAACCTGCTTGGAATAGAGCCTGGCGCGTAAGTCCTCAGCAAGCATTTACCACGATCCCCATCAATATTGTAATTATTATCACCAACTGACACTATTTTTTATTGAAGTATAGTTGATTTACAATGTTGAAACTCTTTCTTTAATGCCCAGCTCAAACATCATTTCCTCAAGGAAGGCCCCCGGCCCCTTCTCTGTGCTCCCTCCGCCTCTCCCCTCCCCAGCTCGGCCAGCAAGCGGTGCAGAGCATTGGAGTCTGGCACAGATGTGCAGCTGAGTCTCCCTTCCGGCTGTCAGTGCCTCCTTGTCTTTGTTTTTACTTATCGGGTCCTCTGCACAGTCCAGTGGGCTGTGCGCTGCACAAGGACACCACACCTAAGGGCACAGCATTTATATCAGATAGCCATAGGCCTGTATACTTATTAGGATGATGGCCCAGAACATGGTGGTCAAGTGTTTGGTTCTAACAATGTCAATGCGTGACGACTGTTCCACATGTGGCAGTGAGTGTCTTAGGCAAGGAGTACCTGTTTCTAATTCACACAAAAGTACCCAACAGACTAGGGGTGGCCCTGCCCAGAAGCCAGCACAGGGTCTGCACACAGGTGCTCAGTGAACGCTAGCTGAGCAGATATAAGAAAGAGCCGCCCAGCACCCCCTCTGACTCTCCCTTCCCTTCCCCCACGCCACCGCCCCCACCACGTCCCAGCTGCACGTCACCTGGAGACCACTGTACCTGAGACCCTGCCATCCACACTGCCTGCCATCTCCACCAGGTGCTCCAGGACCTGCTCGCAGCAGGTGGTCTTGCCAGCACCGCTCTGGCCCAGGGCCACGATGCTCTGGTCCCTCTGCTGGCTCAGCAGAGCCCAGTACGCCCGCTGGGCCAGGGAGCCAACGTGGGCGGGTAGGCCATCCCGGCAGCTCCTGGGCACCTGCAGGAAGAGCGCCGGCATCAGCCTTCCCACCCAGCCGGGGCCCAGGGAGCACTCCACAATGCTCCAACCCGGCCTCAAGCCCAGATCCACGTCCATGCCTCCCATCCTACTCCAGCCTTGTCAGAGACGTCGTGCATTTTTCTGGGGAGAGCCCAGCCTGGAGATCTAGTCCTGCCACTGGCTCGCTGTGAGTCCTTGAGCAGCCTTGGACCCTGCTCTGAGCCTGGCCTCTTCTTCAGCCAATGAGAGGCTTGAACTAAAGCTGCATTAGCTCATGGGGCTCATCTCACTTGCTACACAAAGGACTGGATCGTACCTGTCTGAAATGAAGCAGGTGGATAAAATGGCTCAATTGATGAGTGACGTCTGCCATGGAAACAGAATGGGGCATGGGGGAATTGGCGGTACGTGTGCTATGTATTTGCTATAACAGATTTAGATACCGGAAGCCCCTTTGACTTCATTCATTCATCCATCCATACATTCATTCACTCAGTAAAAAAAAAATTCATTGAGTGTCTACTACATAGCAGGCACTAACCCAGGCACTGGGGGCACTACACTACTCAAGGCGAGTAAAGGAAATCTCTGCCAACCGTGAGGAGATATCATTATACACCTATTAAGATGGCTAAAAAACCTGTTTTTAATTTTTTTTGACACACTACCAAGTTCTGGTTAAGATGCAGAGCAAGTGGAATTCTCCCACAATGCTACACAATACAGCCACTCTGGAGAACAGCTTGGCAGCCTCTTTTACAGTGATACGTACACTCGTCATACAACTGAGCAACCCCACTCCTAGGTATTTACCCAAGAGAAATGGACATTTGTGTTCACCAAAAAACCCTCTGTCACTGGTTATATTGAGTAGGTATTCAAAATCATCAACAAACTAGAAACAACCCAAATGTCCCTCAACTAAAGAACTAAGATAACCAACCACCCTGGTTTTAGCACTGAAAGTCCCATGTCCCAGAAAAACCATTCCCTCCCACGGAAACCAGGACAACTGGTCCCCCTCCGACCAGATAAACAAAGCTGTGCAATAAACTACAATAGAATAAAAGAACTAACGGCTCACAGCTGCAACAATATGGGTGAATCTCAAATGCGCTGTGCATTGTGATAAGTGGAAGAAGCCGATTCCAAAGGTTACACGCAGTACAATCCCATTTATATGACTTTTCAGAAAAGGCACAACTAGGGAAAAGGGACAAAAGAACAGATTAGTGGCTGCCCAGGGCGGGACATGGGGGAGGGGATGACCACAAGGGTATGGAGAACTTTTGGGGGTGATGGGAACTGTCCTGTAATTGATGGCAGAGACAGTTTCACAACTATACGTGTTTGTCAAAAACTTACAGAAGTGAACACTAAAAAGGGTGACATTAACTGTATGTAAATTATACCTTAATAAACCTGACTTAAGGCAAAAAAAGCCCTGCCTGTAGAGCTTGCTTTCCTTTGGGAGAAGACAGATGATAAAAAACCAACTAATTAAATTATACTGAGCGGGAGTCATTTGAAAGCCATGAGCTTGGATGAGATCACCAAGGAAGTGGGCGTTTAAAGAGGGAGACAGAAGAGGTGTAGGGATGGGGCACCCAGACTTGGAGAGATCAGGGACCAGCAAAGGATGCTGAGAGGGAGGGCCAGCGGGACAGAAGGAAAACCAGGAGAGCGGAATTCCTGAGCTGCGGAAGGGAGTGATGGCAGGAGGAGGGAAGGACCAGCCCCTGAAGTGCTGCTGAGGGTCAAGTCAGAGGAGGCCGGAGAATTGTCCACTGGGCTTGGCAGCATGGAGGTCACTGTGACCTTGACAAATGTCTGCTTAGCGTGGTTTTCAGGGAGAACGGAAGAGGGCGGTGGAGGTAGTGAGGGCAGTAGAAAGGCACCAAAGGGAGCAGGGAAACGGGCCTGGCTGGAGGAGGACCTTGGAAGCCCAGGATGCTAAGCGGGTGACAAGTGGGCTAGCATCCACCCTCCCAGTGGCTTGGCAGGACCAGGGGCACAAACTCCGGTGTGGCGGCCCTCCCCCTCCCCGAACCCCCAGCCTGGGGCTAAGGAGCACCCCCAGTGCACTGTTGGCCTTTCCTACCCCGAGGCCCCCAGGAACAGCAATGAGTCCCCATCCTGACACAAATCAAAAGGCTCACAGACCTACTAGAGAATGGACCTGAGGATATGGGGAGGGGGAAGGGTAAGATGTGACAAAGTGAGAGAGTGGCATGGACATATATACACTATCAAACGTCAAATAGAGAGCTAGTGGGAAGCAGCCGCAGAGCACAGGGAGATCAGCTTGGTGCTTTGTGATCACCTAGAGGGGTGGGATAGGGAGGGGTGGGAGGGAGGGAGATGCAAGAGGGAAGAGATATGGGAACATACGTATATGTATAACTGATTCACTTTGTTACACAGCAGAAACTAACACACCATTGTAAAGCAATTATACTCCAATAAAGATGTTAAAATAAATAAATAAATTAAAAAGGCTCAGCAGGACCCCAAACCTGGCAAAGTAGGACAAGCCGCCACACTGGCTGGACACAGCCTAAGGGAACGCAGCAGGCAGGGGGTCCTGAGGTCCGAGCCTCGGAGCCACCTCCCGCTTTGGAAACATAAAGTTCAAGGGCCAGGCTATCCCAATCGTCAGCCTTCTCAGGCCTGCAGGGGAACAGGGAGGATTCTGCAGACCCAGGCCCCACAGTCACACACAGGTACCCCTGCATGCTTGCACACGGGCATGCTCAAGGGCACACGCACCCAACAGCTGCAGAGGCCTCTGCACACAGGTGTGCCCATCTACACCCCATGCAGTCACAGCACACTCACCCCAAAAGAGGCCTGCACCCCCAGGCACGCACCCAGCTCCCAGCCACCCGGCAAGCCCAGACCCCCAGTGAGAGAGGCCCCCAGCCCTGCCTGGACCCCTCCTAGCCCATCTTCAAGGAGGCCTCAGTCCCAGCCTCCCCGCAGGTCTCTCCTCCCACCTGGTGGCCATTTGAGGAACCAGAGGGGACTCAGCCAAAGACAGAAGGCAGCTGTGGGTGTGGGAGGCAGTGTGACTTGAGGGGGACCCACGCCCACCGCAGGGTTACAGGGGCTTAGGGGGATCACGGGACTCAAGTTCCTCCTACCAGGTTGGGTCCCAATCCCCGCACTTTTAGGCTCTTTGACCCAGGCCGTGTAGCAGACGCCGCAATCGAGGACAGTCACGGTCGAGAGAACTGGGCTTGCGGAGAGACCTGTGACAAACACCCCTCCCAGGGGCCCCTAAGGAACCAGAGCAGGCTCTCGGGGCCTTGGGCTGCAGTAACAGAAGCACAGCCTGCCTGGCAAGGGAGGGGAGAGTGCAGCGTCGCCCTTCCAGGCCCCTGGCCAGAACAGCCAGGCTGGCGAGGGGCCTGGAGGGCGACCTAAGGGTGGGGGGGCGTCCAGGAGAAGAGAAGCCCCAGGGAGGGGGTGCAGGGCCACTGTCCCCTCTTTAATGGACTTAGCATCATTGGGGGGCTAGGAATGGCTTTGTCCCATGGGACGCCAAAGGGTAAGATGCAGCTTTTTGTCCTCCATTGACAGATGAAAACACCCAGGCTGGAGAGGTGTCCTCATCTTTCCAAGGTACCTGTGGCGTGCTGAACCTTCCCACCAACAAGTCCTCAGAGTGGAGCACAGATAAGACTTTCGACCTCCGGTGGGTCTCCCTGCCTCCACTTTTGTCCGCCTCTAACTAACCTCCACTGAGCAGCCAGGAGGGTCCTTTTACAGCGTCAGACCCCATCACTGCCCTGCTGAAAATCTCCATCATGCTCAGAGTAGAAGCAGAGTCACTATGACCACGTATGAGACCTGGCACGACCAGTCCCTGCTCCTCCTGACCTCCAGCTTGCTGTCTCCTCCTCCACATTTCTCTTTGTCATGTTGGGCCTGTCTTCCCCCACGAGGATGGAAGCTCCATGAAGGCAGATTTATCTGCCCATCTTCTTCCCTGCTCCTCCCTCCGAGCCTGGCATACGGGACCCTCAATCAATACCTCAATCAGGAGCTACTGAGTGAACGGAGGGGATGGGGTGCAAATGACTCGGTTGTAGCTGCAGACCTCTCCAAGAGGTGGCGCTGACAGGTTTCCTTTGCTCTGACTGTGGTCTTAACAAAAAACGGGCCATTTTACACTCCACAGGGAAAAAAAAATAAAGGCGGAACCGAGGCTTCTGTTTCCCTGTTCACATGGGTGCCTGGGACTCCCGCGGGTCCAGCATGGGGTTCAGAGCACAGAGGGGCCAGCGGCGTGGGCTTCACCCCAGCTCCTCCACCTGCTGGGCATGAGTTTGGCAGCTGGCCCAGCTTCTCGTCCATGGAACGGGGCTGGTCATGGTCCCTGTCCTGTCAGGTGGGCCTGAGAATTGACGGAGATGCACACGAAGGTGCTTGCAGCAGTGCCTGGTACACAGCTGATAGCTAGTCAATACGCTCTCTCTTATTATTACTGTCTTTCACGCTCCTGTTGCTCTATCAGTTACTCATCCTTCCCCTCTAAGGAGCGGGGTTCGTGTGGTCCCCAAGGCTACCCAATGCCCACGGTGCCCCAGAATCCACGTCTGCAGGATGCTGCCCACAGAGACGTTTGCAGGGAGCTCTGGCTGCCCTGCTCTCCCCTGAGATGCAGAGGGACCCCTCCACCCCACCCCTCTTGTGCAGTCCCCCAGCCCTGGCCCCATGGTCCCCCTCACCTTGACTGCAGAGGGCGCCGTGGGTCCCTGGGGCTGAAGGACGATCAGGTCGGGCCCAGCGCAGGTGTGCAGCAGCCGAGCCCGGTGGCGGTGCAGAAGCGTGTTCAGCACACTGGACTCGTTGACACTGACCAGGGAGGCCAGGTCCTCGGCCTGGTCCAGCTCGGGGGGATTGGCCTGTGAACCAGCACACAGTGTCCTCTGGCCTCCTGGGCCCCGCACCCGCCCAAACACACACACAGCCCTGGTGACCCTGTCCCTGGAGAGCTCTGTGCCAAAGACCAGAACAGAACACAAGGACTCTGGAGACAGTGAGGAAACCCTACAAATGACACAGGGGCACCTCTTCTCCTTTGCTCTTTGTGCAGCCGCCCCCTCCCCGCATGGTCCTTCCTCCCTGTGCTCATGGCACCGGGAGGGGGGATGCTCTCAGGACGACACAGCAAGACTCAAGCACCTTCTGTCTCTCAAACACGAAAGACGGGTGGTGCTCTAGAGTGAGGAAGTGTCCTCTGCTGTTTCCTCCTCTTCTGGGTCTTGTCGGGGAGCTCTGCGTGTGCTTCTGTGACACTGAGGATGGAGGCCAATGCCCTAACTGCCCCATTTCTGATAGCCCGTCGTACACTGATCGCTTGGAAATATGCCCAAACCCTTCTAGAAGCAAGGGACGACTGCAGCCTCTCCTTAGGGCATCCACTCTAAAAACCTTCCTATCATTCTTTCCAGCTTCAAGGAGTTTTGGGGGCCTAATGCTCTGGCGTTTGGGTCAACCCTCAGCTCTTTTATGGGTCAGTTTTTCTTCTGAGGACACTGGCCTTCTGCAAACTCCCAACACTGGTGGGAGTAGAGGCCCCGGGGTGGGCAGAGAAGGAGCAAAGAGGGATGAAGATGAACGAGGCCCATATGGAACTCCTGGAGGAAACTCCTTCTCAATTAGTAGGCTGTGAGGGGTGGAAAAAGATCAGGATAGGACCTTTTACTTCTATCGTTAGACTCCGACTTATCCGCAAATAGATTCATGGTGTAGTGCAAAAATTATGCAAAACAACCAAAAAAACAAAAGGTTGATACCCAAAAGGTAGGCCACTGGAATCTAAGCTATGGTCAATGGCAAACTGCTAATTTGGCTCTGAATTCCCTGGCAGCCAGGGTGAAAAAGGAAGCATGCTTTGTAGCATGATTTGCAATGTCCATAAAAAGGAAAACAATCACTTTCTCAGATCAAGCAGAAGAATTCCCAGTCCCAAGACCTGACAAACACATCTCTTAATGTGTCCTCATAAAGGGGACACCATGGGACAGAGTAATGAGCCCTTAACAATATACCTCCAGCAGAGTAATGACTTCAATGGTGATCTTCCCTATAATTCCCCCCCAGGGCATCAAGCCGAAGTATTATGTGCAGTCAAGCACAGGGTAATCTCTCCCAGGGGTGGGGAAGGAGGGTGTGGAGCAGGCAGGGAGGGGGACGGGGAGGCTCACCCGATGAACGTGGTCCTCATCCACCTCAGTGATGCTTTTGTCAGCATCAATGCACAGTCGCACCCTTCCTGCCGGCAGGTCGGCTGTTCCCTCGTCTGGCTTCAGCACCGTTGCTGGTAGACAACCCAGTGGGAGAGAGAGAAGGGGAGGGTGGGGGGGGGGAGAGAAAAAGAGGAGCAGGGAAAGAGAGGAGGGTAGAAGACAGGGGCAGGTGGGGAGGAGAGGAAAAGAAAGGAGAAGAGAGATTGATTCTGAGTTGCTGAGCCAGGCCAAGGAGCTGGCAAGGTCTGAGACATGTCAGAAATGGGTAGCATCGCCTCCCCTCGGAGCTTATTTACAGGGAGGGTTCTGAATTGTGACCCCAAACTCTTTGAGGAGAGAGGCTGGGTCTGACTCATTTGGGGCTTTTAGCAGCTGGCACAATGCCAGGCACCCAGATGGTTGGGTGCACTGACCCAATGCATATATAGACCTGGGACGGCAGATAATGGCATACAGGCTGCCGTTTTTCTTTCCAGGGCCCATGACAGACATCACTAATCAATCACTCTTCCCAGCCGTGTTCTGAATGGGACTCAGAGTAACTTCTCGGTAGCGTCTGGTCACTAGCCACAAATCACCAGCAAAAGATGAAATGAAATGAAATCCACTGAGATGAAATCCATTTGCCCACCTGCACTAGACTCCAAGTTCCTTGCACAACACTGCAGGAAGCAAACAATGCTTTTGCTGCTTTAATGAATTAGTTAAATTAATTAATTACCAAGGAACAAATGCCTTCGAAAACAGCACCCAACAGACCAGCTGCCAAGGGTGAAATGACATCCACCTATTCCCACCCCAAAGCCACATATCCCCATCCCAGGCCCAGCTGCCCCTTACCCCTTCCCTCCCCTTACTCCGCAGACTGGGATCAGGGCCTGGCAGATACAGCTGGCAGCAGCAGGGGGCGTAAGAGGGAGAGGCTTAGCCCCCAGATGTGCTAACACCCCTAATTACCAAGAGTAAATCCATCCTTCTGAACCAGCCAGACTTTCTCCGCCTCATACCATCTGTCCTCAGGAGCCTGAGGGCAAAGATCACATAAATTAGACCAAGATGACGCTGCCCTCCCCCCTAACCCCCGTGTGAGGGGCAGACCCCTTACGTGGGCACTTCTCACAGTGCGTCTGGGACCAGCGAAATCAGAATCTCCCAGTGCGGGTGAGGGTGCTTATTTAAATGCAGAAGCCACAGCCCCACCCCAGCTTTCTGAATGGTAAGCTCCAAGGTGGGGGCCGGGAATCTGCATTTCGAGCAAGCTGCTGTTTACCTAGCACGAAGAACTGTTGTGTGACAACGTAAGCTCGGGCTCGAGAGGACACCTCACATGGTTGGGACGTTCCCTCACTCTGTGGAGAATCTCACCCCGGGACAGGTGCTGCGGGGTCCTCAAGACCCCCGCTTGTGGTCGGGGGAGTGCCTGTTCCCCTCTCTAGGCTGGCCATGCCCTCCACTCCCGGTCCATCTCCTGCCCCTGCCTTGTCCGCCTCCAGGGGCAGGCCTTTCCCACCCCTCCTTCTCTGGCCTGCCCCTCCCCGCCCCCGGGGCCGCAGCCCCCTCACCTGGTCTGAGACTCCGCCCTGGCCTCCTCTGCTCCCCTCCTGCAGGGCTGGCCCCTCTCGGCTCTCCTGCCTCTGAGGCCTCTCCGCACGGTTCTCCAGAGCAGGCTGTCCGGGTCCTTGCGGCTCCATCTCCAGGGCCCCAGCCCCATCACCCGCTCCAGCGCAGGCCTCCTCTGCTTTCCGCCCTCTGCTCTCAGGCTGGTCCTCCTTCCCAGCTGTAACTGGGGTCTCTCCATGTGCATCCACCTCCTTGGGGGCTTTAGAGTCCTTCTCTGTCTTACTCCCGGCTTTACCTGCCTCCCCAGACTCGCGCTGAGGTTGTCCCACCGTTTTCATCTTCCCCTGGGGCTCACCTGCCTTTCCAGTCATGCTCTGAGGCTCGCCTGCTTTCTCCATCGCTCCAGGAGCTTCCCCCACATTCCCCTGCACTGCGCCCGTCTTCTCCACCTTTGTCTGAGGTTCGTCTGTCTTGTCTGCCTTACTTAGGAGCACACCTTCTTTGTCCTTCTTACTCTGGGGACCGTCCCACTTGCTCCTTCTGCCCAGGGAACCTCCCCACTTTCTCACCTGGGCTTGGGCCCCAGCCCACTTCCCTTCACCTGCTGCATCCTTGGAGAAATTCCACTTTGCTCCCCTGTTCGGGGGGTCCCCTCTCCCTTTCTCCGCTGCCCCCAGTTGCCCCCCCTCACCCAGCCCCTCTCTGCCCTGGGGCTCACACCCTTTCGCCCCTTTGGTCTGGGGGGCCCCGCCCCCTTTCCCCACTGTGCCTTGATCCTTCTCGCCCTTTGTCAGTAGCACAGTTCCTGGGTTCCCCAGATCCCCAGTCTGGGTCATCTCAGCCTTCAGAGCTGCATCCTTGGTGCTGGCCTGGGGGCCACAAGGAGTCCCTGGGGTCTCCCCCTTTCTTTCCCCTCCAGGGTCTGTGGCTGGGGTCTTACAAGCGGGGCCATCCCGGGGCTGGGTCCTCTGCTCTGGCTTGGCTGAGTCCGGGTCCAGCTTGGCCACCATCAGCAACACATCGCCCCTCCTCATCCCTCTCTTGAAGGGCAGGCTTTTTTTGGCTGGTGTCACACTGGGGCCCGACTCCTGGGGCTTCTCGCCATTGATACTAGTCATTAGCACCGGGTCCATGGCGCCGGCCCCCTCACTCTTCTTGCCCAGAATGTCTGAGCTCTGAGGAGAGCTCAACTGGTCGTCCTGGGAGATGTGCTGGCTTCCAGATTTGGTACCACTGTTGGGTTGGCTGGTGGAAATCTCTGGGGTCTAGAAGAGACACCACAACCATACTTAGCTGCTTGCTGACCAGACAGCTTTGTCATTCACTCATTCATTCACTCATTTGTTCAGCCAGCCATTCATTCATCCAAAGACCCTCAAGCATCTACGGGCAATAGGCCAAACCCCAGCACCCTACACACTAGGCTTTGGCTCAGAACCTCAAGGCCAAGTGACATTATGAAAGGAGAGTGGACTTTGGAGCCCAACAGACCCAAATTCACTTCCGAACTCTGCCACTCACTAGCTGTGTGGCCTTAGATAAATTACTTCCCCTCGGGACTTCCCTGGTGGTCCAGTGGTTAAGACTCTGCGCTTCCACTGCAGGGGACACAGGTTCGATCCTTGGTCGGGGAACTAAGATCCTACATGCCACGCAGCACAGCCAAAACAAAACAAAACACACAAAAAAACTTCCCCTCTCTGAGTCAGTTTCCTTACCAGTAAAATAAGAAGCATAATGTCCTACCTCACCAGGTGGGCGTGAGGCTTCCCAGTAGCATATGGAAGCTGAGCCCAGCACCTAGTACGTCCTCAGTAACAGGAGCTATTGCGGCTGCTGTCACTGGTGCTGTTGTCACTGTTCTATTATTTATGCCTGATTCTTCCTGCTGGGCCAGGAAGGGATGGGGAAAGGACATGGAGCCTGTCATCAGAGGACCTGTTCTAGTCTTGGCTCCGATGCTTTCCAGCTCGGTGACCTTGGATGACATCGCCTATCCTCTCTGAGCTTTGCTTTTCCCTCAGTGCAGGCAGATACCACCTGACCATCCAGATTTTTTGTAGGCTGAGATGTGGAAATTGCAGAGAACTGAACAAAGTGATCTGCTGCTACTTTCGCCACCCTGGTCCCCAGACCACACCTGCACACCAGGTGAGGGCTCTGGATCTGCCCTGAGGTCTTCCACTTTTGCTTGGCCGAGACATCTGGGTACCCGACACTCAGGGGTCTCCACTGCCTGTTCCTCTCCCATGTCTTTCTACTGCCTTGTGATGTCAGCCCCGCCCTGCCCTCCATCCTTAAACCAGCCTGGTTGTGGCCTGAACTGCTCACAGAGACAGCTTTGCCTCTGCCTCTGCAGAAGGAGACCACGGGGGGAGTTCTACCCTGATACCTGGCTGCACCATCTGCCCTAGTCTGGGTTCTGCCACTTTGGACCCTGCTCACACCAGCCTCCCACACACCTGTGCCTGAGCATCTGGGGTTCTCATCCTTTCGCATCCAGAACAGTCCCAGGATTGCGTTGATTCCACCTGCAAAGCTTCACACCTGAGTCTCCTTTCCCAAACCCAGGTCCACTCTCTCTCACCTGGGCCACGGCCACAGCCGCTGAGCTGATGTCCGGTCCATTTGCTGCCAGTCATTTAAAACCTCATCAAAAGATTCTGGAAGCTGCCCAGAGCCTCCAGGAAAGCCATTCAACACAGCCATCTGCCATTCAAAGTTCTTGAAGAGGAGGCCCCACCTCCACCTGGTCTCACTGTCCCTGCTCATCTCCATGCTTCAGCCACACCTGGCATCTCCTGCCACACCTGACGCTTTCCAGCTTCCATGCTTTTGTTCACGTTGAGCTTGCTGCCGGAACGCCCTTGCCCTCTCCACTCGTCCACATTCTACTCATATTTCTATACCCAGCTCAAATGCCCCCTCCTCCACAAACGTGTGCCTGAAGACCTCAATCAGAAACTGCCTCACAGACCCACAGAGTCCCAGAGCCCTGTCTGTTCGTGCACCATCTGCACCATGACCACATTCTGCATCCCGTTCTAGCTCTGATTTGTGTTGCTCTCCTGTTTTAGGTGATGGATGCCTCCAGAGCACAGTCTCAATCTTCATCTTTGTAAAAATGACAATAATAATAATAATGGCTATCATTTATAGATCTTGCAACGGGCCCTACATCACCATAATGCAATATCCTTCTTAACATAATAAAGAACCTAGTGAAGTAGGTTCTGAACTTCTCCCCATTCTACAGATAAGGGAGCAAACACAGAGATGTAGGGGGCCCAAGAGACAAACCCAGAATGGAAAGTCACACAGGCCTCTCTGAGTCTGAAGCCAGTGCCCTTAACTGTTGAGTACTGACAGCCTCGCTTGTCTTTCTGGGACTCGCTGGAATCTCCTGGGAGCTTTAAAAAATTCTGTCGCTTCGGCTCCACTCCCAGAGAGTCTGATGCAGCTGGTCTGGGTGGTGGCCCCCCAGGTGACTGCAACATGCCACCAGGGCTGAGAACGCCAGAGCCCGGAAGCTCAGTCTGACCTTCTGGGACCAGGCAGGACACCGCCTTCAAAAGGGGATTGGCTGCAGCTGGCAAATCTCACCACTGTCCACACCATTCTGAACAGTGAGTCAGGGCCTTATTTTTAACCAAACCCCCGTAGAGGAGAGAGTAACACAGGGGTGGGCCGAGCAAGACAACCCATCCCAACCTCCCTCCCCTCTACTCTGTGCACTCTCTTCCTTCAGATTTTCTCAGTCACCAAAACCCTCAGATCCCACCTGCAGCCTTCTTAGTACAAGGGGGAAGAAGAACATCTAGAATCACTGGGGCTGAGAGGAAACTCACAGCCCAACCATTTTACAGATGAACAAACTAAGGCCAAGAGAGGGGATGGGATTTGGCCTGGAACACATAGAGTGGTGGGGCCAGAGCTAGAACCCAATTCTCCTGACATTCGATATGGATCTCTTTCGGCCCCTATGTTATTCCAGTCTCTCCCCGTCCCTCACTGGCTGGGTGGCCTTAGGAAAACCAAGTCACCTCCCAGAGCCTCGTTTTCCACTCCTGCAAAACGGTGATGGATTCTAATGGCTCCCTGCAAGGATCATATGAGGCTCCAGTGAAATGGCTGTGCTGGGGCGAGGAGAGAGAGGCCAAAGTTATTTAGTGATCGGGGCAAGAAAATTACATTGGCAGGACCCAGCAAGGGTTCTCTGCCTCGCAGGAACATGTCCTGAGGCTGCCCTGCTCCAGCCCTGGGAACATCTTGGCCCATGGTCCAGACACCTGTTGTCGTCTGAGGCCTGTCCATCATACTCAGAGTCTCCATCCATGCCCTGCAGTGACAGCTTATCCCTGTCCTCTGCTTAGCTCTGCTTCTCAACTTGTGCACAGCAAAGCCAGCACAGCCTGCAGGCTCCTGGAACCCTTTCCTCCCCAGGCCTCTGTGGCCACCACACCAGCCACCTCACTCCCCAGACTGGCCCTTTCCCAGGCAGCTTGCCAGAGCAGAGGACACACAGACTCTGGCCCTGGTCTGCCTCTATCTGGCCTCATGACCTTGAGCAAGTGCCCTGACCTCTCTGAATCTCAGTCTCCACCTCTGATAAGTGGGTATAATCCCATCCACCCCCTTGCTGTACAGGGTATCAAATGAGCCCCTGAGAAGACAGTGAATCTTGTCGAGTGATAAACGGCACACAGTAACACTGCATCGCGACCTAACAGCAGTCTGTGGGGGTGGACTTTGGTCCCCACTTACGCCTGCGTCAGCCACGGGTGGGGACAGAGCCTGCCCTCCCTGTCACCCCCCCACAAAGGCTCAGCAGGGGGGTTTCAGCAGCTGCTGCCGTTCAGTCGCTAGAGGACTTCGCTGATGCATCAGAGTCACTGTGACTGGACAGGTGCAGGCACGTGGGGGACCTGCCAGGCAAACAACAGCTGAAGGGGCATGGGAGGCAAAGCCAGGGTGGCCACTGGGCTCAAGCCAACTCCAGGCCCTGAGGCCACCAGATCTCTCAGCCCAACCGCTGCAGCATCCACCCAGCGTCAAGAGGGCGCAGCAGAGATGCAAGGAGATGCCCTTTCTGTTAACACTGTGATATGCCCAAGGTGCAAGCACCCCAAGCCTGCTTCCCTGGTGTCCAGGCTCATCATCCTGCCAGAGTTCCCTGGCTGAAGAGCCGGGGGAAAGGAGAGAGGCAGCACTGGACACCATCAGGGATCAATCTGCAAGTCCTTCAAGCACAGGGACTGCACCTCGTCCGCCTACTGCTTCCATCCAGCAGTGCTGTTCAGAACATGTAAGTGGGCACCGACCAGTCAGAAGGGACGCCAGCTGGAGCAGGGCCCTGAGGTCCCTCCTGTGCCAAGCAGTGAGCCTTTAATCATTGGCTGTGGCCACTCTGAGGGACTCAGGAAAGGGGCCTAGCTGAGCATGGCAGCTGGGGGGCAGTTGGGGTACTTGGGGCCATGGCATTTACCACCTGCTATGGAAGGGTTTCAGAATTTTAACAACCAATACAGCAATAATCAGAGAACACCAACTGAACATCTTTTCTGCTTAAATGAAAGCAAACTATCTATACATCCTCAGTTAATATTTAGGTTTCCCTTTTTACAAAAGTAGTGGCAGAATGATCCCCTCGTACATCAACTGTTACCATCCATTCACTCAGTGAACAAAAATTTTTGAGCATTCACTATGGGTCAAGTTCTATGAGAGCTGCTCAAGATACAGAGTCGAATGAGAGAGAGAGTTGTTGCTCTTAAGGAATGTCTAGTCAAATAAGTCACATGATCAACTAATTACTATGCTGACCACAATTAAGACAGGCATAGAGGGTGGAGTGGGAATTAAAGGAAGGCAATGGGAGAGCTTTCCAGAGATGTACCATTAGAGCTGGGTTTTGACAGAGGTGTAGGAGTTCAACAGATCGAGCTGAAGTGGGGACTGCAGGAACAAAGGCTGGCAAGTGACTCAAAGGATGCTCACAGGACAGGATGGTGGGTATTTTTAAAATTATTTATTTAGGCTGTGCCAGGTCTTCGTTACGGCACGCGGGATCTTTAGTTGCAGCATGCACATGTGATCTAGCTCCCTGACCAGGGATTGAACCCGGGCCCCGTGCAGTGCGAGTGCGGAGTCTTAGCCACCGGGCCACCAGGGAAGTCCCCAGAATGGTAGGTACTGAGAGTCACCTGGTCCCCTTCCTGTGGGGCCACTTACCTCTCGTTCCGGGGAGGCAAGTGCTGCCTGTTTCCTCCGTCTTGCTTCCTTCGACTCTTTCTCAGTCTCCCGGACCAGTTGCCTAATGAAGCCCCCTGGGATGACAGAGAAAAGGGGAGGGGGCGAGGATGGTGGAGGGCTCCTGTCCTCTTCCCGAATCTGTGTTGCAGAAGCAAGGAAGGAGAAAGCTCAGTGAATGAACCAGTGGAGGCAAGCTGCCCTTTAAAGAATCTGCGACAGAGCCAGGGAGGCGCCCAAAGAGGACATACACGACCAAGCTCACGTACGAGAGGCCACAGCAAAGCAGGAGAGGCTCGGCGAGGCTCTGGGAAGCCTCGAGACAGCGAATGAAAATGGAATGCACGAGCTTCAGAGGTTACTCCAGTTGGGGCGATCTCTGCCTGGACCCAGTTTCCTCATAATACGAATCTGCATGAACAAGGCCATGGGTTCCCTTCCTTGGTGTGGGACAGACCCATCTCTGGGAAGACCTGTTTCAGAAGGAGCTTTTCCAGGTTTCCAGAAGGGGATGGATCACAGGGAACCATCCACACTCTCCTGTCCCATCTCAGCTTGTAGTTAATAGATTAAGCAATTAATTCATCACTTTAATCACTTTCTGTGCCAGGAGCATGGTAAGGGAGGGAAGGGCGGGAAGTCATGGTTTATATAAGGACCCAGCCCTATGGCTACAGCCCGCTCCGCTGACCCAGTGCCGGGACTTCTTGATGGTCCTTAAGCCAGAATCTGGACAGCCAGGGGCTCCCCAACACTGGGCTTTAAAGCCTGCATTTTACCCCAGAAATGTGGTCTAAGCCAGCTAGCTGGACTTGGATTGCAGCTGAGACTTGCCACAGAGACCTCGGAGGCTGAGACCTGGGCCTGGCTGTGAGCGACTGGGGTGCGTCTTTAACCAGCATCATTGTGACCGCTCGTGAGTTTAAAAAGAGAAAAAGCTCCAGCGCTTCTTATGGCAGAGCTACACACTGGTTTAAAATAAGCTCCTTATCAAGGTCCTCTTCAAGAGGGTGGCAAAGACTTGATCTCTGCAGCCCTGCTGATAAAAGGGAATCTAAAGGAGATAGGAAAGGCCAGGAGACAAAGCAGAGGCCAGGAGATAAGGCAGACTTCTGCCTAGGAAGAGAGAAGACAGAGACACACGGAGAGTGGGCTCACGTTTACACCACGCTCTAGTGGGCTGAAACCTGAGCGTGAAAGGCACACTCCGCAGGTGTCAACCTCCACTCCCTCCAGCATTGCTCCATGCTACACCCAGATCAGCCTGGGAGGGGCAGAGGCAGCCAGAAAGAAGCTTCTCGACCACCCCACCCTTCAGCCTCCAACTCATTTAATCGTGTCCACAGGGTGGGATGAGGTGAGGAGGAGATAACAAGCATCAAAGAAAGAGGCGGCCCTTCATGGAATCTTATGAGAAACACAAAAGGGAAAAGCAGAATCACTGGGAAGAAGGGCCCGTTGCCAGTTCTCCATGGTGACAGAAGGCAGGGACCGCAGAAACTCATCCCCATGGCATAAACCTGGCAGCCAACAGCCCTGCCTCTGCCCCCTCACCCCCCGCTTCCCCACCCACACTTCTCCCACACAACCCTCATGCTCATCAGAGCTGCCATGAGGATGGAGACTGGACAGCTGGTCTACCCTTGTTCCCCCGCCACCTACTGCGGAACAGACGGAGACCAGGCAGCCCTGGGAGGAGTCAAGGGCATGGTCACTAATGCCTGGCTGGGTTGGAGAGGCCATGGCTAACCGAGGCAGAAGACCGAAGGGGGACTGGACATGCCCCAGGGAGGCTCTGGATGTTAGAATCCCTGCCCCTGGTGGCCCCAGGTGGGAGGGGGCAGCCTGGGCCACCGGGGCCATGACTTGTCCTTGGAGGGTCCAGTTGGCCCATGTGGCTGCAGCCTGAGCCCTGACCGTTACTTTCCTTCTGCTCCCACAGGGCAAGGCGTGATGAGATGGCCATGCTGAGGCAGTGCCAGGACCGTGAGGTGAGATGAGGTGAGGTGAGATGAGGTGAGATGAGGTGAGATGAGATGAGGTGAGATGAGATGGGATGGGATGAAGCTCTCTGCCGGGCAGCACGGAATACGGCTTTACGGACACACGCAGCGCATGAGGTGATGGACACGAGACTGACCCACGGAGACACAGAGGGGAGAGAAGAGAGGGACAGGTTAGCTTATGGGTACTGCCCATCTGTAACCCCCACCAATGCCACGAACCAAGACCACAAAGCCGGGCACAACTCACTGTCATTTACATCTGGGAGGAATGCAGTCAGCAGGGAGCTGCTGGCCATGGAGTGGACGGTGCCCTGATATCCTTGCCCCCAACCCCGCACTTTAACTTTCTCTTGATGTACACAGTCAGAAAAGTACATACTAGTAAGTGTATAGCTTAGCTCAGTGGCTCTCACATAAAGAACACAACTATATAACTAGCACCCTGACCAAATTAAAACTATTAAACTTTTAAAATAAAAACATGATTTTATTTTAAAGTATACTGAATTTAATTTAAAATATTATTGATTAAAATTAAATTTTAATCTTAATTAACAATTTTAATTAAAATTATTAAAAGTACATTTGCATTTAATTTGAAATATTCTTTATGAACATTATAGTAAATATTGTAAACATATTATATAAATACATAAATATTATAAATAAAATAATAAACAGGCAAATCTAATCTAATCTAATCTATAGTGATGGAGGTGGGAGCACCACGAGTGGAACTTCCTAGGGCAATGGAAATGTCCTGTATCTTGATGCGAGTTGTGAAATGTGAAATAAAATGGAGTCACTTATGTCAGGGGTTTTACAATGGGGCCGTTAGGCCATCAAGGAGGGGGACCTTACACACATCCTCCCCCGGTGCAACCACGAACTTCGGAACTGGTCCAAACCACAAAGATTCCAAGGACTCTGCAAGAACACCTGAGATTTGTCCCAGTGAGGAACTTTTACTTCCCTCTAGTGATAGCCTTAGCGCTCAATCACGTTTATCAAAGACCAACTTCGACCTCCTACTCCAATTAAAATTCTTTGTAATGCAAACCTCCCCACTTTGCCTTTAAAAGCCTCTGAATTTTACTCCCCAGCAGGACACTGTTTGCGCTGCTACCGAAATCTGTGTGCCCGAATTACAGTTCTTTAATCCCCAATAAAATTTTTGTTGGATTACTGCCTTCTAAGTTTATTTAGGTTGACAGAGTGCTGGTTACGCTAGTATAGCATGTGTAAAAATTCATCCAGCTGTACAATTAAGCTTGAAAATTTTACTGTATTAAATCATATCTCAATTCAAAAAATAGAACATTATCAGCCCCTTGACCATCCCTCATGCCCGCTTCTAGTAACTATTCCCCTGAGGACAGCCACTCTCCTGATTTCTAAAACCACAGAAGATTGTGTGTTTCTTTTGTGAGGTAGCAGTTGGCTCCACGGTTTGACCGTGAAAATGAGGAAAGGGTAGGAAACCTTGACTATTATTAATTGACCCAGAGCTTTGGGGAAAAGATTAAGCATTGTTAGCATCATTTTGAAAGCCTTAACATACATACATAACTTTTGACCTAGAAAGCCCTCTTCTGGAAAACAAATTTGAGGAAGTGATCCTCAACCAGAAAATGTCACCACTGTGTTGCTTGTATGACTAAAAAACCTAAGTCTCCGATAACTAGAGAAGTTGCATAAATTAGAGCACATCGGACTTAAAGGAACAGTATGAACCCATTGAAAAGGATGCTTAGGAAACATTTTAAAACAGCTTTATTCATCCCAGGTCAGACCTTCTAGGCCAGTGTTGTACAAACCTGCTGAAGTGAGTTTTCCGGTCTCCTTTATTCACGTACTATAAATAGAAATGTTGGAGGGGGGGAATGTAAATTAGCAAGCCCAAAGTGGAAAGAACCTGTCAGCCTCATATCCAGGTGTCAATAATAAAATAAAATATTAAATTGTTAAAGTAAAAATAAAAAACTGCTTTCTCTGAGGTATAATTTCTATGCCAGCCGTAAGCTTCACCCATTGTGAGCATACACTTTGATGCTTTTTGATAAATTTACAGTTTTTTAAATAAATTTATAGTTTTGCAACCCTCACCAGAATCCCATCACCCCCAAAAGGCCCTTCATGCCTATTTGCCTCGCTAGCTGTTCCCACCCTCAGCCTCAGGCAACCACTAATTTACTTTCTAACCTCTATAGATTGCCTTTTCTGGACTTTTGATATGAATGGAATCCTAGACAATGCACTCTTTTACGTTTGTCCTCTTTCATTTTGCATAATGTTTTTGAGGTTTGTCTGCATCGTTGCGTATATCAGCGTTCCACCGTATGGATAATCCACATCCTCTTTATCCATTCACCAGCTGACGGACATTTGGGTTGTTTCCACTTTGGGGCCTGATGAATAATACTGCTATGAAGAGTCCTGTAAGCCTTGGTGTGCCCATGTGTTTTCACTTCTCTTAGGGAGATTCACAGGAGGTCACACTGCTGGGTTGTCTGCTAACTTTATGTTTGACTTTTTAAGAACAGGCCCAACCGTCTTCCAAAGTGGCTGCAGTCATTTCCCATCCTGCCTGCAGTGTCTCAGGCCCATTTGGGAAGCATTTGCAATCACACTGGAAGGTGCTCCGATTGGCTTGTGAGGTAAAGGAGGCAGAGGGCAACACGGCGCACACGCGCGCGCACACACACACACACAAGAACTATCCAAAATGGGCAAATAACAAAGCACCCCACACAGAAAATGAAGAGCCCTCCTATATGCTCAGGTTCTGCATCTACGAATTCAACCAAGCGTAAATCGAAAAAACTTGGGGGAAAAAAAATTCCAGAAAGTTCCAAAAATCAAAACTTGAATTTGCTGTGCCCTGGCAACTATTTACGTTGTATTTACATTTACATTGTTTTTACATAGCATTTACATTGTATTTATAACTGCTAACATAGCATTTACAGTGCATTAGAGATGATTTAAAGTATATGAAGGAGGCTGTGCTGGGTTATATGCAAATATTACACCGTTTTATATAAGAGACTTGAGCATTCATGGATTTTGGTATCTGTGGAGGGTTCTTGGAATCAATCCCCGAGGGATACCGAGGGACGACTATACAGCAAGATCTTAGTGAAGGGGGTCAAGAGGGGAGGAAGGAGCCTCTTTCTTCCCCCTTCGGTTTTTCTCACTTCTATCTCTGAGCAGGATCCCTCACTGACCCCTCCCAGCCCCCTCCTGGAAGATAACCCCATCCTCAACACTCAGAGTTACCATGGTTCACGAGTTTTCGGAGGTCCCCTTGGCCTGTAAAGAGCTGCTTTCAGGGACTTACCCATAAGAAGACGGCTCGGGCAGCGTTCCCGGAAACCCTGCCCCACGCAGAGACAACTGCACATGCTGGAAGCTGATGAGACAAACCTCACGGGGTGGCGCTGAGCTGAACCCATCTCGCCAGACAACACCACAGCCCTTGTTTTCCAACTCCGCGTGGAGCGAGGTCAAGCCATTCCCATCATCTCGCGAGAGCCCACTGTGGCCCTCTTTCCAGCTCCGCGTGGGTGATATCACCCCCACTCCCCTCATCTCGCGAGATCCCACCGTGACTTCGCTTTTCAACCCCCACGTGAGGTGACGTCACGCGACTCTCATCATCTCGCGAGAGCCCATTGTGGCCCCCGCTTTCCAACTCCACATGGGGTACTGTCACATGATAGTCTGAAATCAGCCAAGGGAGTGTTTACACCACAGAAACTGGCAAATACCACAAAGCAGGGCTTTTGCTCCCAGCGCCGGGCGTTAAACACTGACCAGCACAGCGCTGGCTGACACTGCAGCGCTCCTGCAGGGCCTGGCAACGATAAAATCACAAGATCCGAAGACCCAAGAAGGGATATTTCAGCTCTGATGAGGTCACGTGCCAATGGGAGACCCTTAAAACATGTTCGAGTGAAAACAGCCAAGTCTTTGACTTAAGAAGAAGGCCCCATAGTGTGGGCTCTCCAGGTTGCAGAGGCACAAGAGGTAAATAAAGCTGGAGAATAAGCAGGAGCCCAGGTCTCTGGCGAGAGGGGCTGGGAGAGAGAAGGGGACAAAAGACCCCCTCCCCACTCATCCCCTTAGGAGACACTGGAGAGGACCCGAGTGACTCACAGCCAGAATTCACTCTGCTACACGCCTGGGCAGAGGAGCCCAGGTTATGAATAGGCGTGACCTGAGGTTGCTGCCCTGGCCACTGCCCTCCCCGCAACACTTCCCATCTGGCTCAGGCCCGCCCAGGTCAGTGGCTGCTTCCCAAGAATAGCCCTCAGCTTCAAGGCTCTAGGGGGGATCCTGGCTGATGGTCTGGGTAGTCCTCAACCGGGCTGCTGGCAGGCCCAGGGGTCCAGAGCACATGGGGGAAATGAGAGCGCTCAGTCTCGGGCCTTTCCTCCTCCTGTCTTGCCCCTCAAAGGCACCAGGCCAGCCCCACTGACCCAGGGCCAGGAGCCAATTCTACCGGGGTGGCTTTGTCAAGCCTTAATTTAAGCAAGTGTTCTTATCACCACATTCTCATCCCGGCCTGAAACTCACACCTGCCTCATCAGCTGCTGTTTTAAGCCCATGAGGAGGCCCCAGATGCTCCGAATTTGTGGGACAAAGTCTCAAGTCTCCCCTCAGAGGTGAGGGAGGCTGGTGAAAGGAGAAGTAACCCCCAAAGCCAGGGATGGTTTGAAACAGTTTTCCATGTAGACATGCTGGTCTGAGTGGCCGCATGGGGCCCTCAAGGCTTTCCCTCTCACATCTCAATGTTCAGCCCTAACCCAGCAGCTAATCCTCCAATGACTTCACCTGTCTCAAAGAACAAACTCCCAAGTCTTTACAGTGGCCTACAGGGCCCTCGTGGTCACCTGTCCTAATGTCTCTCCCCGTTGCTCCCCCACTTCAGGGAGGAGTGACCTGGATGCACCCTTCCACATTCTGTTCCCTCCGCTTCACACGCTTTTCCTTCTGCGTGGCTCACATCTTCAGCTCTTTTAAGTCGTTGCTCAGAGTCACCTTCTCAGTGATCCTGCCTTCACCATCCCATTGAAATTGCTGCATAGCTCCATTCCACCTCGCCGCACCCTTATCCCAGGACTGCCCACCATCTGATCTTACTCTTTTTCCCCCATAGCCCTTGACCACTGTCCACCATGCTGTGTGTTCTTTGTTTAGTTTCTGACTCCCCATGCAGAACATGGCCCCTAAGAGGTTCAGCATTTCCATCTGTTTTGTTAGCTTATGTGGCCCCAGAGCCTAGGACAGTGCCTGGCACACACTTGCTCTCCATATATATTTGTCGAGTGACTGAATGGATGAATGACTAGGAGCGTGGCTGGGGAGGGGCAGAGCAGGCCGTTGCCAGCAAGTCTACAGCGGGGACTGCTGACGTCCCCTGTGCTGTCTGCATCTACATCTGTTATCATGGCCCACGTTCATGTCCTGCCACCACTATTCCCTTGTGGGCGCCCAGGAAGTTCTCTGAGACTGTTTTCTCAGCCGTAAAATGGGAAGAGGACCGCCACATACCCACATGCTTAATCACTGGTAACTGCTTTCAATCATCTTTTCATTTTCTTTCGACTCTATGGCCAAAGCCGGCTTGGAGGCCCCAGCCCAGGACCCAGAACGGGGTGATTCACCGACATTTAGGGAGAACCTACACTGTGCCGAGCACTGAGATAGAAACCTTACACCTAAACTGCCCCTGGCCCCCTTAAATTCCTACGGGACCTGAAATTTAATTATCTTGAAATCCATTATCACATTTCTTTCCCAAGACAGCAACCACACGGTTGGCGCCACTCCCATAGAGCAGACAAGAGTCTCAGAGAGGTTGAAGCACTTGCCTGAGGTCACCCGGCGAGAAGGTCAAGCTGTTTCCTATCAGGACCCGGACCAGTACAGCTAGGGGGCAAGGAGGTTTCAACTCACATATCAACTCTGATAGATGAGTGGTTGTGTCTGGAGTGTTATACGGGAAGGACTCTGAGCTTCTGTCGGAGTGACAGATAAGGCATCCCATGTGACACCTGTGGGGTGCACCCTCCATTTTCTTGTCTGGAGCCTTCAACCATTTGCCAGGTGAGCAATTTCTCATAGCTCCCAGATTCTTCAGAACACGGGCCACTCTCCCCTGGGAGTGTCCTCCTAGACTGCTCTCTGCAGCACAAGGGGACACTTCCCTCCACAAGAGGCTGACCACGGTGAGCGCAGCAGGCTTATGCCCTTTAGGGGGGCAGACGTCAGTCCTGGAGCCCTCACATCTGAGCTTGGGCCCCATGCTACCTGTTGCCAAACCTCTCTGGGCCTCAACTCTCCCATCTGTCAAATGGGAGCTCCAGTCTTTCTTGTCCACTTCCGGGGGGGTGGGGATGGGGGTGACACTAGCCCTCTGTACACCTGTGAGCCGTTACTGACTTTATTATGATGGCCTTTTGCAGCAGCCCTGTCGCCTATTGATTGAGGTTGAGTCCCAGTCCTTTAAGTTCCTGGACCCAATTCCAACGTGTGTGCGCCAGGGTGTACGTGGGGCAGGTCAACTCAGTCTGACACTATCTCCCCAGACATAAGATTATATTCCATGAGTAAAGGGCTCAGTCCAACGAGACCGCCCTCCCCCCGCCCCCACTTCAGCCACCAATCCCAAGCTCCGATTGTTACCTGTGCTTCTGACCAACTGGCTATAAATCAGAGGTTCCCACGAGCCCCTCCTTGGGTTAGATCTATTTGCAGAGTGGCTCACAGAACTCAAACATTTTACTTACTAGATCACCGGTTTATTATAAAAGGATATAACTCAGGAACAGGCAGATGGAAGGGATGCACAGGGTGAGGTAGGGGGGAAGGGGCTCGAAGCTTCAACGTTCTCTACTCGCACCTCTCACCCCGAATCTCCACGTGTTCACCAACCCAGAAGCACTCCAAACCCCATCTATATATTTGGGACTCATAGCTTTCAAAACCCTTGGAATTTCCTAAGTGTTGAGAGTGATAAAGTTGTCATATATACTCTACCATGTATAAAATAGATAACTAATGAGAACCTACTGTATAGCACAGGGAACTCTACTCAGTGCCCTGTGGTGACCTAAATGGGAAGGAAATCCAAAAAAGAGGGGATATATGTATATGTATAGCTGATTCACTTTGCTGTACAGCAGAACTATGCTCGAATAAAAATTATTTTTTTAAAAAGGTGCCTTTTGTTATGTTAATGAGGTGACTTTTGGAAAGCCAAATATATATGAGATGACCAAATATATACATTTTTTTTTTTCCTTTCTAGATTACCAGTTTATTATAAAAGGATCTAACTCAGGAACAGCCATATGGAAGAGACGCACAGGACAAGGTATGGGGAAAGGGGTGCAAAGCTTCCATGCTGTCCCACCCGGCACCTCCCTGTGTACACCAATCCAGAAGCTCTCCAAACCCCATTCTTTTAATTTCACTGAAGCTTCGTTATGTAGACAGGATTAACTGATTCAACCTCAAGGCCCTCTCCCCTTCAAGGGGGTGGGGGGGAGGGTGGAAGAGACTGAAAGTTCCAATCCTCTAATTCTGGTTGGTTCCCCTGGCAACCAGCCCCTTCCTTAGGGGCTTTCCAAAAGTCACCTCATTAACACAAACTCAGGTGTGGTTGAAAGGGTTTTGTTATGAACATCAAAAGACACTCCTATCTGGAAATTCCACGGGTTTTAGAAGTTTTGTGCCAGGAATGAGGGACAAAGACCAAATATATATTTTATTATACCTACTCCCTAATACTAAATCTTACTGCTAATAAGGTAAGTACAATTAAAACTATAGTGAAATACCATTTTCACCTATCAAATTGGCCACATGGAAAAGTTTGCTATTACTCTGTGTTGGTGAGGACACTGGGGAACAGGCAATCTCATACACTGCTAGTGCAAGTATGAAGGGCAGCATCTGCTGAAATTTTCAATGTATATTTCCTTTAATCCAGCAAGTCCACTTTTGTGGGCAATTCAGAACCCTCTCTAGAATAAGGGTCAGCAAATTTTTTTTTTTTTTCCAAAAAGGGGGAAAATGTGAATATTTTAAGCTTTGGGCCATGTGGGAGATGACCAAATATATAGTTTTGGTCTGAATGACCAAATATGTATTTTTCTTCGTAAATCACAATATTGCACCCAGCTCAATAAAAATCTCCAAATGCTTTGCACATCAGCTGGCTTTGGCAAGTCTTCACCTCTCCCCCCACCCCCTTCCTCTCTCCCTAAATCATGCTCTGAGTGTTTCTTGAAGAAATAGAAAAATCTTGGCTCCTCCAGCACATTGCCTCTCCACTCTCCATATCTGTGGTTGCCTCACTGACCCAGGTTGGCCACACGTCCCTTGCCAGCCACCTTACAGCCTGGTGAGATCCTGGACCTCCCAGATGGGCCTCCTGGCCTAGGGATGAGCAATAATATTTCTCTCAAATGCTAGCATCTACTGATCTGTAGTTGGGGGCTGCCTGGAGTGTTGTGTTGAGAAGGATCCTGAGCTATGGCTGAACTAGCAAGAAAGTGTGGGGTGATTGACTAGCAATGTCTGCCATGGGCACAGGAATGGTTAGGAGCGGTGCCTGTGCCAAGTATTTGCCATTTCCAGCCTGGTGCTTCCCCTGCCACAGTGAGGCAAGAGGCTGGTCAGTCTTTTGCTGGGAGGCTCCCCTGATTGCTCCATCACAGGGCTGTCTTTCTACCCCTGCTCCCTTGCTACCTGGAGTTTTGCTGTCTAATACAGCAGCCACTAGCCACATGGGGCTATTTAAATTTAAATTAATTAAAATTAAATTAAAACTTCAGGGGCTTCCCTGGTGGCACAGTGGTTAAGAATCCGCTTGCCAATGCAGGAGGCACGAGTTTAAGCCCTGGTCCGGGAAGATCCCACATGCCTCAGAGCAAGTAAGCCGGTGCACTACAACTACTGAGCCTGCGCTCTAGAGCCCGCGAGCCACAACTACTGAAGCCCGCACACCTAGAGCCGGTGCTCCCAACAAGAGAAGCCACCACAATAAGAAGCCCGCACACCACAATGAAGAGTAGCCCCCGCTCGCCGCAACTAGAGAAAGCCCACGCGCAGCAACAAAGACCCAATGTGGCCAAAAATTAAAAAATAAATAAATTTATTAAAAACCAAATCAAACAAAAAAACCTTCAGCTTTTCATTTGCACCAGGCACTTTCCAATGTTCCACACGTGGCTAGTGGCTACCATATTGGACAGCAAAGATACAGAATATTTCTATTATCGAAGAAAGTTCTGTTGGACAGAACTAGGCTAGATCAGGGTTTTCAATAGGTGGTGATTGTGCTCACCCATGGACACTGGGCGATGCCTGAAGGCATTTTTGGTTGTCACAGCTGGAGACGGGGTGCTACTGGTACCTACCAGGTAGAGGCCAGGGATGCTGCTAAACGTCCTACAGCGCTCAGGACAGTCCTCCCACCACAAGGAATTACTCAGTCTCAAATGTCAGTAGTGCTGAGGTCAAGAAACCCTGGTCTAGAAGAATCATGTCAAGTGGAGGGGAGCGTTAAGGGGAAAAAAGGGCAAAATAATCTTGCTTCAAACAATAAATAGATGTGATATAGAAAGAATTGAGAAAATGAGTCAACCCACTGTTGACAGAAGAATAAGAGGAGAAGTCATTCCTGGACCCATCGCCACTTAGTGGCTCTGTGACCCCAGGCAAGTCAGTAACCCTCTCTGATTCTCAGTTTTCTCCTCGATAAAACTGGGAACAGTATGATGCCCCCTCCTGGATTGTCAATGGATTAAATGAGATAATGAGTTTGAATAGGCTTTGTTATCTGTCCCTGTGGAACAGTGTTGCATAATTGGTTATCTTAGCTCACGTTGTTTATTAGACTAGACTAAATAAACAAGTCTCTGGCAGCAAGGCACCAAGTCCCACTTTCATTTCACTCTGCATGACCTTGGGTCACTTAAGCCTCTAAATCTCACTTCCTGATCTGTAAAATGGGGCTAATCACTCATGCCCAAGCTCACAGCAATATCCAGTGTGAAGGAGACATTTAATCCCAGTAAGCAACCATCTCTCTCTCTCAACTCGACAGCTAATCTGGTTCCCCTCCATGAAACTGAAACTCAAACCCCAGCTGGTACCCAAGAAACAGCTGAAAATGCACGCACGCAATCTTTTATGGGCGGAGATGAATTCCCTTGGGACCCCGGACCTTGAAATCCCTGAGTCCCTGAGCATGAGTACTGGCTGAGTATTTGGTAAATCCACCTCACCGATTCTCAAAGATCTTTCCTTTACTGCCAGAAACTGTACTTCTTCAAAGTAATTAAGTAGCAGGGAGAAACACAGTGTAGAGCAGGAAAGGAAAATTACGGAGCTGGGTGAGTCACGCCGGGGCCGGGGGAGGTGATTCAGGTGAAGCTGATGTTGGCTCTGGGTCCTTCAGAATGAATGGTGTACACGTGTGTGTGTGTGTGTGTGTGAGCGTGTGAGTGTGAGAGAGAAGAGGAGAGACTGACTTCTGCCTTGATGGTTATGAGATATCCCAGCAGCTCTCATCCCAATGAGCTTGTTTGTGTAATAAAGTTCATTTTTGTTGAAACTAGAGCTGAGATTTAATCCTTTCGTTTGAGGCTTGGAGGATGATGGTGGAGAAGGTTTTGGGGGTGGGGCAATAGGAAAAATTGGGTTATTATTCCTAAAATGGGGAGCCCCAGGCTGTTCCCTGAATGCCAAACTTGAAGGCAGGTGCTGTTCTAAGCCCAATGCCGTCACTGCAAAGCTGTGTGTCCTTGGGCAAGTCACTAACCCTCTCTGTGCCTCGGCTGCCTGATCTGTGAACAGGTGAGGCTGGATTTGACAGCACCCGGGGGGCCCTCCACTTGCCGACTTTCTCCATCTTTCAAATAATTCAATTTCACATAGCTTAAATATTAAGGATACCGTGAAAAGACCTGGAGGAAACTTAAGTGCATGTTACTAAATGAAAGGACCCATCTGTAAAGAGTATGTACTGTAGACTCCAACTATATAGCATTCTGGAAAAGGCAATACTGTGGAGACAGTAAAACGATCAGTGATTGCCAGGGGTTGGGGGGAGAGGGGGATGAACAGGCAGAGCACAGAGGATTTTTAGAGCAGTGAAACTGCTCTATAGGATACCATAATGATGGATACATATCATTATGCATTTTCCAAATCCATAGAATACACACCACCAAGAGTGAACCATCACAGACACTATGGATTTGGTGATAATTACGTGTCAGTAAAGGTTCATCAGTTGTAATAAACATCCCACGCTGGTGGGGAATGTTACCACGGGGGAGGCTGTGAACGTGGGGACGGGGGTGTATGGGAATCTCCGTACCTTCCACTCAATTTTGCTGTGAATCTAAAACTGCTCTAAAAAATAAAAGTTATTAGTTAAAAACATTCAAGGATATGCCATATACCACAGTCGCCATACAGTGACTAACCACCTGCTTAAACCAGCCCATTCAGACAGTCGTTTGTATCTCCTAGGTAAACCAGGAGCCGCTGAAGGGCTGTGTCATCAAGGCCTAGAAGGAACCTAGCCAGAGTTCCCATTCTTTTGGCCGTGCCGGGAGGTTCTCTCCGGCGTTGGGGCCTTTTCATCTCATCTCACAAAGCCCCCAGAAGCGCTTGGTCTTGCCCCTGGCTGAACACGGGCCTTATGAAATTTTGCAATAATCAGACCCTAACAGAGGACAGTGCGTGTTTTCAATGTCTGTGATACCATGAGTTTTGACAAGGTGGGTGCTAAGCAGCAGCCCCCTGGGGTTTTGTCGGCTCCCACAGAGGAAAGGCGTTTCTCCAGCTTTGGTGGGTACCAGACGCGCCCATCAGGTTTGAAACCTGTGAATTTCCGGGCCCCTTCCCCCAAGGACCGCTCAGTAGTTCTGAGATGGTCCCGGGAATCTGCATGTTTAACACCCCCCCCACCCCCACCCCCGCCCCGTGAGGCGGGTGGAGATAATCAACGACCCATCCTTGGAGAAACGCTGCCCTGGATGTTGAATCCTGGTTGCCATCTCCAGGATGGTCTTGTCAAGGCCCTCAGGGTTTAGAAGGCGAAACTAAAGCTCAGATCCCGGAAGGGACTGCTCCGAGGTCGCAGAGTCAGCAGAGCCCAAACTTGGCTATTCAAGGTCATCGGGCCTATGTGCAGGTGCCACCAGACATCTGCACTGGTGACATGCAGCCCCTCCAAAGTCAGGAGACCCTCCTTCTCCTCCTCCTCCTCCGTCTCTCTCTCTGTGTCATTATTTTCTAGAACTCATCCACAGCCTAAACTACACAGCGCCCCCCGGAGGTATCACCCAGATACAGGAGAGCCTGAGTCAGTAGCAAAGACAGCCCTGAGGGAACTACGGTCCTGTCAGACACAGGAAGCCCCAGTGGGCCCCTCGGCCCCCCTGAGCTGGTGCACTGAGCGGGCCTGGCATCTGCTCGGCCGGCCGCAGAGTGAAAGCGGCAACCCAGTTCTCCTGGCCCGGCGGGTCGAGGCCAGACTGGAACCGACTGGACTTTCCCTTCCCGGCCACCTCTACGGAAAAGCCTTACCAAGGCCATGGCCCTGAGGCCTAACTCCAGGGAGGGAGCTCCATGTGAAGACACAGCCCCTCCCCACTGTGCCCACTGCCTACACCACCCACCGAGGCCTGTGCCACTTCTCCATTCAAAGAAATGCCCACAACGGGCGAGCCAGAGAAAACCCCTCCTCTCGGACAGAGGATCAAGTCAGGGCCACATGAAACTCAAACCTCCGTCCACCATCCCCCTTCCCGCCCCATGCTTATTTGGAAGAAATGGAATAAAAAACCATTACAATCAAGGCTTAGACTCAACAGTGTTGGAAACGTGAAAGGGGAAGCGTTTGGCTTCCTGACCATCAACTGACACCCAGTTAAGCAGAAACCACTGGTAGCTGAGGGAAAATACGAACCCCTGCCGTCTGGCGGCTGAGATTCCAAAGTGAAGGTTATCTCATGACTCTAAATATATTTAATAATTAGCAAACAGCTGGGGCCTGACCAGGGTGATCTTTAAAAGTATCCCCTCACCCCAGCGTTTGGTCATAAAAATCCTTCCATGAAACACTCTTGTTTTCTAAGCAGGCAACCAGCCAAAGGGAAGAGGGCTCAGAGGCCAAAAGGCCTGAAATAGATGGCAAGACCAGAGGCCACCGCAGCCCCCAAAGCACATTCTGGAAAATTAGGCCTATCCGCTCACAAGGCGCGCACCGTCAAACCCAGCCCGATGGTACCTTCTCCAGCCGGTGCTGAGGTCACAGGATCCACTCCGGTCCGAGGGGTCTCCCCAGGTCCCAGCGCAGAGACCCACCAGGCCAGGAGAGCAGGGACAGAGAAGAAATGGCAGCAGCTCCCCGCCCGGCGCCGGCACTCACATCCCCTTCCCTGACTGCTCCTCCCCGTCCTCCCCCACGCCAATGTGATAGCAGCAGCTGAGTGGACAAGTCATTTCTAAAATTAGCCGCTGAGCTCCAGGTCTGGACAGGAGGCAGCAGCCCGGGGTGGCCGCTGACCAGGCAGTCGGAGCGCATGGACGTATTTGGTGGTGCAGAACAGGGGCGGGGACAGCTCCCGACGCCAGCGCCTTCGCCCCCGCCCCCCACCCCACCCCCACGCCCCCCGCTCCCCGCTCCCCACCCCCCGCCCCCACCCCACCCCCACATCCCCCGCCCCGGCCCCGGCCGGCAGCACAGCCATACTCCCGCCCCGGCTCCAGGCAGATAACCGGAGGCCACAGCAGCTGAGTGAGGAGGAGCGCCCGGCTCCGTGTCCCGGCTGGTCCTGGGAAGGAAATAGCTCGACCGAATGCCGGTGTCTCTCGGTGTAAGGAAGATGCAGCTGCTCTCGCTCACCCGGACACCAGCCTGAGGTCTTTAATGAACTCACGTCCTATTCTCGACAACCCTAGGAGATAGGGCTTTCCCCATTCCCATGTCGCAGATGGGGAAACGGAGGCACAGAAAATGAACCGACTTACCCAAAGCAGTGGAGAGCCAGGAATTGAACCCACGTAGTTCTGACCCCAGAGGGCACAGTCTTAAACAGCAAACAGGATGCTCTAAAAGGGTGCTCTGTCCACTGCCTGCGTGACCGACTCGGCTCCTTGGGCTCTTTAATCAATAGGAACTGGTAAGAGGCCAGATGAGAGATTCAGGCGAGGCTTTACTGGGGCTCATGCTGCAGCACGAGGGAGCACGAACAAGGAACAGGTGCCCTTGCTCGCTCCCCAAGGAGGGCGGGCTGATTCCTTAAATGAGGTGAGGGTAGGGGCAGATCAGTGGGTCGGGCAGGAGACGTAGCCTAGGTGGTCCGCCCACCCGCTCCTGGTGCCGAGCCGTGTGCAGGGATCATGCGCAGTGCCGGCTTTTGCTCCCGGCACCTTAGAAATGGCAGTTGGTTTGCGGCCTTTCTGTATCTTATTGTTCCTAATTACCCCAGCTGCGCATGCTTGCAGTTAATGTTAGTCCCTTATAGTTCCTCTGTATTCTGTTGCTCCAGAAGACGTTTGTCCAGGTGCAAACACTCCGGTAAAGGGCCCCAGGTCTTGGCCTATCTCACCTGGAAGGAGAGAAGTAGGGGCTTCCATAGATTAAGTATATCGTGCAGGTCCACACAGCTAGCAAGGGGTAGAGTCAGGACTCAAATCCAGGTCCTCCTGACTCTGAAGCCCACGGTCATTGGAACATGACATGCTGCTTCTCTGAAGAATCATTTCAACCATCAGTACGTGTTTCAACTCTGCTGTCCCCATGGCTGATTGAGCAATAGTTTTCCAAAGGAAACTATTATTTTCTTCTGGCTGTTGACAATTAGCGTTTGACAGAAGTTCATAGAAACACAAAGTAAAGCCAGCTTTGGAAATGGCTATCTATACAATCAACAGGAGATTGAAGAGGGTCCCCAGGGGTCCCACGGAGGGTGGTGTGGGACATCTTAGGCTGCTCCACACAAAGAGGTTGAAAATGACAAGTCCCCTCGACCTATTTTCTCCATGTCGTGCTGGATTATCTAACATTGAAACATGAACCCACCTCGTGCCACGTCCTGAAACTCATTTCATGGTGTGTTTCTGCCTCTTGTATCTTTTCATGGCTGTTGGTCTTAAATGGTGGGGTGGATATCTGGGCCAGGGGCTGGGGGGTCTTCATAAGCTGAGACCTATAGGGACAGTTAAGTTAACTTGGATCTGTCTGTCCTGAGGGCCCTTGGCAAGTCTGCTTTATTCCCCTGGTACCCGTGGTGGTAGGTTTTCACCACCCAGGACAGTCAAGTATTGCTCTGACTGTGCTATGATTTAGGGAAGCCTCGTAAGCAACATTTTGTCACCTGGTTGAGCATTTATCTTTCTGTCTTGAGGCTCTGTTCCCTAGGTGCGGGAGGAAAGGAATAGAAAATGAAGTGGCCCTTCTGGTGCTTCCGGTGCAATTAGCATGGCATCACTGGTGCTATTCTTCAGGGTGTCCAGGTGGTCTAAGTGGCTGTAGGTCATCTTGGGCAAAGACTAAGGGAATCGTTACTGATCACACCTGCCCTGGGGTTGCTGGTCCTTCGTCCTGGACACCTGACCTCTTCTTCCTCAGGTAGTGAGCTCTGGGTCCACAAAATGGCCAAGGGATTGTGATGATTTATTGGGACAATTGACTTCAGTCGCTTGATTATCCTTAATTTTCTTCTCTGAGTGGGACCCTTGTCGGCAGCTCAATGCCTTTTGCCCCTTGGGGTGCTATTCATCATCTCCATCCGTCCTTTGAGCTAGGAGCCCCCCGCTGCTCCCTGGACCTCACCACACACTAGGATGATTGCTTCCACCCAGCGTCTGATGGTTAAGTGCTGTCATCGGCCTCTTTCATTTTGAGGCTCCTACCATCCTCACTGCCATCAGAGAGCTGTGTGTGTGTGTATGCGTGTGTGTGTGATGATAAACTGGAGAACAGTCTCGTGTGTGTCTGTTCGTTTGACAATCATGAGAATCCTCTCACGTGACCACTGCGGGGCCCGGTGTTGTACGTCATGATCCCCTTAAGGATAAAGGGGAACTGTCTGTGTCTCTTTAAGTGTCTGGTACACAGTAAGTGCTCAAAAAATACATACAAAATGAATAATCAAATGTATGGAAACTGAACTGGAGCAGGTGTCCAAGGGTCTGGTCCCACATCATGCTTTCTCTAGATGTCTGTCCATCTCCCACCAGTCTGTGGTCTCCCATTCACCCAGCACAGGGCCAGGCACTGAGTAGGTGCTCATGGGATCTCTGGAGAACAAAGTAACCGATGAATAAAAGACTAGCCTGGGGTGCAGAAGTGGGAGAGACTCCTGTAGAGGAAACCCCCTGACACCTGCCCTCTGACTGAGGTACAGAGATGACATGTCTGCACAGAGCCTGGCTCAATCCTGACCCCGGGAAGGTGGCCTCGCCTCATTGGGCCTCCAGACTCCCCTCTGTAAAATGGGGATCCTGATCCCACTGACAATTCCAGAGTGTGTGGCCCATGCTAGATACTCAGTGGATGTTTGTTGAGTGACTAAATGACTGAATGGAGATCTGTAAAAGTTTTTCATATCATCGGAGCTGCCAGCAGAGGAGAGCTGCCACTGAGCTTCTCAGTGGGCCTGATATGGGAGGAAAGGGATTATACCCAGTAGGTATCCAGAGTTTAGTGAACAGATGTTTTAAATTAAGGAGTGCCCTTGGCATCAACACCTATGGAAGGATAGAGCACTCTTCTTTCACTCAGTGTTACCTTTTGACATTGGTGCATGTAACTGTGGTTTATTTGGGTTTTTTATTTTGTTTGTTTTATTTTGTGTTTTTTTGTTTTTGTTTTTAATGTGACTATCAAATATATATTACATGTAACCCATACATATAAACTTAATCACTGAGCCTAACTAAAGTGGCACTTGTTTTTTATTGAAGTATTGTTGATTTACAATAGTATCTTAGTTTCAAGTGTACAACATAGTAATTCCAAATTTTTATAGATTATACTCCATTTAAAGTTATAATGCAAAAGGTAAGATTTTGCGATGGCAACTACAAAGGGCAAATGTATTTGTTAAGCTTATGTAGCTAAGCCTCCGACCGTATGACCTTATTTTACATTGAGGGACCAAAATTTACACAAACAAATAGAATGTTCATAATTCTGTTCCTTTCTTTTTCCATTCCTCCTTGGTCATTTCAAGACAGAGAAGTGAAACCATCAAATCTGTCACACAGAAACAATGAGGCCAGAAGTTAGGTTTAAAACAGGATCAAGCTAGTAGCCCCTGATGCATCTTCTTCCATCTTTCACTAATATACACATACAAGGCAGAAAATTTGGAAAATTCCAATGCAGAAAACTATGACTGACAGTCAGGTAGAGACATATTTTACTGGCTATCAAATCAGCACTGTTTCTACACCTGAAGACCTGGGCATTTTACCCACATACCAAAGTTAAAGAATAAGAATAAAAATGTAAAACACATTCATTTGGGATATCCATAAGTTAGGCAAAATGTCTCCTTGCCGTGATTATCTGCTCTGTCTCCCATTTTGCCTGTTAGGGATCCATTAATATGAGCCACTAAGTAAATTTCCCCTCATGGGCTTTTTTGATTACGTGCATGTCCACAGCTGCGTACATGAGCACAGAGTGAAGCTTCAGTGTTTCATTTGGTTAATCCGATCCCGGGAGATAACCAGCCTGAACAATTTGGACTGAAAACCTTTTTTCAATCTCCAGGACCCAACATGGTTAGAAAGTGGCCAGGAAAAGAAAGCCTCCCTTTCAGTTCAACACCTGGTTTCCGCCCAGGTAAACCAGCAGGGGCTCCAGGGTTCAGGAAGGCATGGTTTAAGGGGGAGAGTGACACAGCAGTGATCCTTAAGGCGACGTGGGAGGAGCCCTGGGATGTGCGGGAGAGCATTTCCTTTTCGCTCTACAAGTACAGCCAAAGTCCCTCACATTTACCCTTCGTAGGAAACTTGGGTGTTTTTGGCTAGAATGGTCCTTCAAGATCATCTAATTCAACTCTCTTAATTTAGGGATGAGAAAACAGAAGACCAAAGAGGTTGCCCAGTGACCTTGCTCAGAGCAGGGTCCCCAGGCTGCTCTCTCTCCTCCTGGGCGCCAAGGGGTGACTGGATTTCTGCAGCTCTCAGGAGCGATCCTTGGTTACGTATGGCATCAGACCAAGGGCCCTATCATGCGGCTGACCTCTGCCTACGATGCTGACTACGTGCTCCGTAGCTGGGGCTCCCGTCAACTGTTTTGTTAAGAGGTTTTCAAGTCGGCAAACACACATACATTCCAGGGAAACTGGATGGCTCCATGGACCAATCGTGATGTCCTTCTTTCTTGAACCAGCAAGGGACAGGAGGTGTTTCCACCTCAAGGACAGAGGTACCTACCCTACCCTCGACCTGTGGACCTACAAGCAGACAGTTCTGCCCAGACAGCTGTGGCTCTGGGGCCACCACTTCCTTGGATTTCTGTTTTAAAGTGACATGTACCACGGGGTCTCTCCTGAAGTCTTCATGAGAGTAGGGATGGAGAGTGAGAGGCCTTAACTTCTGGGAGGGATGCCAAGGTCACCCCGGGAGTACATGGGGGAGCCTGGCATAGGTCCTAGAAAAACTGGAGACGAGATGGACCTCCTGGCTTTCCCAGACTCTTTTCTGGCACCATGTCTTCCACAAGCAGGTAGTCTCCCAAACCCTGATGCTGAAGTTGGCTGTGCTCCAAGAATCCATGAAATCAGCAGAAATGCTTGTTGGCAGTTCCCTTCCCTTTTTTTTTTTTAAATAAAATCAGCCTCTGCATGAATTTCCTCCGAAGTTAGGATTCTTACAAATGAGTCACCTCCTGATGACCTAACAGCTTGATAAAGAAATGTAGTTTTTAGTTGGGGGGGGGGGATAGCACACCGAAGTAAATCTCTTTGTACGGATCCTTTTTATTGAGATTTACATAAGCAATTTATCAACACAGAAAACCAGCTCGACTGCCCCCAAATAACCGTGAAAGATGGTGAAACTAACCGACGGTGACACACCACACACAGGGCAGGTGACCGCGGACTTGAACCAGCATCTTACGTGGGATACGATTTCAAACGTGCACTAGTAAACGCATACTAAGAGGCGACCGTAAACCTCCACTGGCACAAGCGATGGGAAAAGAGATAAAAACAGATGGTAATTTAATAGGTACAATATCTAGACTTACAATATCAAATTCACTGGCTTCACTTGGTATAGCAATGCATGAGAGAAAACAGATTTATTTCTTCAAGGGCATTACACTTGGCCATGAACAGAGCAAATATGTGACCACGTGGATGGCTGTGCAGCTAGGGCAACAGGGAGAGAAAAACATCAGCATGTGAGGAGGGACCTCGTCTCACAGGGACCGATCTTCACTCTATTTCACGTGGACCCTTTTAACCATAGATGAGCCCATTTCCCAAACCATTTTGAGACGGCAAGGGGGGCAGAGTCACATTCGAATGTGCTGCTCCCAGAAGTGCTGTTTTAAAACCCAGCAGGGCCGTTTCTAAAGAATGTGGAAGAAGCAGCTTCCATTTAGTAGTTGATGAATCAGGTGCAACAGTCAAATCTAGAGGCAATGGCGAGACCGACTGGGGGGACTTGGCACAAGAAGAATCAGAAATGATGCTCTGCAGGTGAACTGCAGCTCCTGAAGGTTGACCACACAGAAGGGATGGTACCTACCTGCCCCACTTGCTGGGGCCCCTACACGGCACGGTGAAATCCACATCACGAGGGAAGGACGGCTATACACTTTCCTGAAATTCTTTTACGATGGAGCCAGTGTAGAACCAAGCATTCGAGGAACCTGTCAACAAGCAGGGGGCCTTCGGAAGAGGTAGATGAAAGCAGTTATTTCACAACAAGTTCACTGTCAGATGTTACCCCAAGAAGTGCGCTTGCCTCTCAGCACAGATCAGAGGGTTAAGCTATTGTTGCAAACAGTTCATGGCCGTGAGAAGGGATGTCCACCCCACATTGCTATATGCTTTGTTTCAATTTTATTTTGTGGAAAAAAAAAAACAGAAACAGAAAGCACTGCATTTCCTTAAATAACAAGCTATACAAATAAAAAGGGGCAGAAGCGGTAAGCAATGTTTTTGATGAGAACTGAAGGATTCAATAAATAATATAAAATGCTTTTGTGCTAAAATAGAACTCTTGTTTTTATATATATATATGTAGTTTGGCAATCTTTATGCTACCCAGAAAAAAGCCAAATCTATTATAATTTGTTAAAACATAGAAAAATACAATTTAACAATAGAACTAAAAAAAAAAAAAGGCCAGTGCTTAGCTTATAAACCACATAAGTATGTACATCATGGAATATAATCAACTAAGAAACAAGAAGTTGAATTTCAAGTCCTTTGGAATATGAATACACGATTAGAAATATTTCCCCATTCCCTACCCCTTACATGAGAGACATTTTATATTAGGACAAAATTAAAATTGGAAGCATAGTTACCAGTTTTTGAGATGATTTTGAGATTTGTTAGATGTAAGAGAGTTTACTATAAGAACGTGAGTCATTTAACTCTAAAATGCAGGGTTTTCTTATATGGTTTTGATGGAATGATACACGTTAATCCATTTTCTGTAGTGTGTTCGTGTTTTTTTTAAATAAAGGCAATTTAAAATTTGGGGTGTTACATTTATCAGTAAGTGCTAACATGGCCAGGCCAGTGAAGTGGCCGGTCACTCATGCCCCCAGGCCTTTGGACGCTGCCAGAGTTGGGCATCCCTGTTACTCGGCTGTCAAAGAACAGCTCTCTTAGTCTTCGAGGATGAAGGAAATCTAAAGGCCATTATGACTCGAGGAAGCCAAGAAGTATCATTTTAGACTTCAACTTTCATTCTTTCTACAATAAATTTTTAAAAATGTGGCCTGGATACAAAAAATTCATATTAACATGAATTTAAGTGATTAATTAATGAAAGCTTCTCAAGTTAACCTGATGTGGGAGGGAAATCATGTTAGAGCTTTAGGAAGAAAAAATGTTTTGAAAAGTAAAGCTCACTCTGCTTGGCTCAAGCAGCAAGCCCAGTCTTGTCACTGTAGGGGAATTACGGTACCTTCAGTGGGTATGCAGCAATGTCCCCACCTGACTGACAGGGTGACAGCAGCCCACACCCCACCTCTGGCCTTCTCCCCCTCCCCTGATTGGCTGCAAGGCGCACACACCAAGATGGGGCATCAGCTCTGGGTCCCGTGTGCCTTCCCCAAGGGTGCTGGATGACAAGGAGGGGCAACCGGCAACCTCATTTCTACAGAAAGTCCTGGTGGAAAGCAAACAGCCTCTTATAAGTCCAGCAGCTCCATATTCAAAACTAAAGCGACCGAGTCTTAAAATAGTTACTATTCAACTCTTCTTGTTATAAGGGGAAAACCACCCCAAAGCACCAAGTTCAACTGTAATTTCCCTGGTGCTTTATGGTGTAAGGAGATTGGCTTTTCCCAGCGAATTAACTCCTTTTGTCCTTTGCCCCATCTCTACCAGGATCCTGCCTTCTGTGACTCCCACTCCATCCACGTCCCAGCGTGTGTCACAGATCCCAATCAAGCCCAACTCCTCTCTGGGTACAAACACATCCATCCCCTGGGAGGGGAGGAGTTCCTTCCCCAAGCATCTCTGAATGACACAGATATGAGTCCCTGAATGAAACTGAGAAAAATTACATATAAATTAAATCATACAAGATAAGCCTTATCTTACACCAGCACACTGCAAATTTTTTAACATATTTACGTCAAGCAAAAAAAGTCCAACTTTGAGAATTTTCTTTTCTTCTTGATAGGTTAAAATTTTGAAACATCAGAAAAATCAATTCCGCTGAAAAGTCAAATGTTGTATTCGACTGGCCCAACTATAAATTCTGAATGAAATAAAAAATCATCAGAAAAAAACACACTTTGATCTTCTTGAGAGTTAAACCACATTGTCAATTTGTCAATGATATTTTTTAATGGCCTGTGTGAGCCTTCAAACAATTGTTTTTAGTATCTGTACAGCATATTTCAAAGCGCAAATCAAAGCTAACTCTTGCTTTGAACAGATGGTTGTTTGTGGTCGTTGCTCTATTTGCTTTTCCAGCTTTGTTGCTGTCTTTCTTGAGCAGAATGCTTCCTTTCTTCAGCGAGCCTGGACATTTGCCCCTTCTCTTTACATATAGAATTTGAAGTTGTCATGTCCGTGAATTGACCAATCAGAGGCACAGGAAGTGAAACATTCACATTAGCAAGTGAAACAACAGCTGATTTCTAGCAGTTTTCCTGAAAAATTGTACTTAAACATGATAGAGAAGGAAAAACCATGAGTCCCAATGACATAAGGGAATAAATGCACCAAAGAGAATGTTTTAGGTTAAAAAAAAATAACCTTGGATTCCCAAAAGTTTTTAATTCATTCCATATATGGTGTAGAGTAGAGCAGCTTAATCTATTATTTTTAGGCTTTGCTTTAATGATTCCTTTGAATTATGAAATCAAGACACTACTAACATAATTTTACAAAAATATCAACTTCAATGATTTTTTCTGACAATGTGAAAATATCCCAACCAAATAAATCTAAAATAACGATAACACTTGTGCTCAATTTTGCCCTTTTTAACACTCCAAACGTAGGTATGGTCAAACGTTAAGACCTAAAACAGCCACGTATACCAAGACTCCTAAACCAACTGACTTCTTTGGCCATGGGGGCACCAGGTGCTGGCACAGAAGGGTCCTGGAAGTGCCTTCCATCTGGCAGCAGAAACACTTACCCCCTCAGAAGGGCTGCAGGCACGAGTTCAGGAGGAAGACTGGCCTCTCCAGGCCGCCAAACCCCAAACACAAACACGGACCTCCCCCTAAAAAGCCACTCATCCTAACCTCACAGAGCACTTTTAATAAATCACATCCACGTAATGCACTTCTCAGCCCTGTCGTTACCCATCAAACATGAAGGAGTGTAAAAGTTCACTTGGAATAAATTTGAGGCGAGGCGAAAGGGCTCTTGGAATATTTCCAATTCATTTTTCTTTTGCAAAGGAAAGACAACCTTATGTTCTACTCCAGAGCTTAAATGATATTTTTTCAGAGATGCGAATCGGCGTAGCTGGTGCCCTGGGTATGGAACATGAGACGCTAAGCCCAGACCCTCAAGGAGTTCATGCACCTTCTCCACATGAGGCTACATCTCTACTCTGTCCAGCAGAGGCAGGAGGCTCAGCGATTTCTAAACTGTAATTACCCATCTCTGAACCATAGGTGCTGAGCACATGTGACCTTGTGATGGAGCCAGTAACTAACTACAGCGGTGACAGTGACAAGCAGCCATGCTTGGGGAGATGCTCACTTGTCATGAACAGCTTTTCTATCTCTGGTGGTTTTTTTTACAAACACAATTTGAATACTATTCTTCCCTTCTAAATCAGGGGAATCCATGTAAATAGTAGCCCCCAACTTCTATACTGGAAACAGCAGATAGTAGAACATGTATGCTAAATTCCAACTAGTAGTTGAGATAAATAGTGAACCTCAAAGTTTCTTTTCCAAGGTAACTCTTCCTATGAAATAAAAGGCTCTTTCGATAATTATCTTCCAAACTCTCAAGATATCGTTTCATTAAAAAGGACTTACTTTCCCAGTGAGTGCGGCACACAAATATAAACACAAAGGTTTGGAACCACTAAAAATATCGAGGACAGGATGCAGATAATTACGATGTCAAGTTATTTATATTGTTAGTAGTCGACTCAGAAACAGACAATAAAACTGCACTAAGAAAGGACAAATATGTGGACTCTGAAAATTATTGTTATTATTTTTAGTCTGATGACACGGAGGACCTGGCTGGGGAACACACTGGTTCTTATAAACCAGCACTTATTTGGGACATGAAACGAACCACGGGGAGAGGAGGCCACTGGGATCAGGCCGTTGCTGTCACAGAACAACCCGCCAGGGCAGAGAATTATTCGCTAATGACAGTTGAACGACAATGCAAGTCAATATACACAGTTAACCCATTTTGACACATTCATCTTCAGCATTCTTTTTTCAATAAAATTCATTTTTAAATTATACTAAAAGGTAAAACAGAGTTTCCTTCCTTGACACATCCGTTACCCAGATGCTTCCTGAGGTCAGCCAGAGGGAACCAGAGTTGCTGTGTCTCACGACGGCTTCCATCCAAGCCCAAGACGGGCGCCTGCAGGCGGTCCTGTGCACCCAGGGGAAGTGCACCGACTTCATGGTTTGAAAATGGCTGTGTCACCGTGAGATGCAAATGCCACCGCCTCTCCTGCAGAGCCACGGTGAGCCTCCAACCATCTATCATCTGACGCCTTCGATGTTGAGTGGCTCCCACGTCCTTGGTCCCAGCTGCCTAAGCTCCCGGTCAGAGGCAGGCTGGTACCCGTGGGTGCAGCACCCGCGGGGAGGGCCCAGGTGCAGCCCTTTCAGAAAACCTCTGCAGCTTTCAAGCCCCGAGACAACGAGAGGCTGGTTCTCAAGGGCACAGAGGACACCCAGCTGCTCTGCCATCCTGCCAGGACTATGGAGCAAAGACATCTAAACCCAGCCGGGGCCGATTATGGACAGAGCGTGGCAACGCTGGGGCAACCTGAACGGCAGACTGTTTGATCCCACCTTGGCAAGCCTGAGATACATTTGATATCGGATGCAAAAAGTGCCACAATCAGTAGGAATCATTTCAAGTTCTAGGTTCATCTATAACCAAAAGAAGTGTGTGGCAAAGAAAGAGAACTTCGTTTCTTCAGTAGTTTCGAGGGCGGATGGATGCGATCGTGGCGGGAGGCCCTCAGGAGGGGAGGAGGTGCCCCCAAGCCTGAGGGTGGTCGCCACTCCTAGTAGAAGCATCTCAGAGTCCTGGGTCTCCCCAGCCACGGAGCACCCCGGAGGTGAGCGACTCCATCTCTCATCCTCACACTTCTCCCAAAGGCTCCACTTCGCGGGTCGAGCAGCCCATGCGGACTTCCCAGAGGAGGTGCCGTCTCGTGGGACCCTCCCCGTGCCAGGGGTCAGAGGCCATTGCTGTTCCTGTGGCAGAGGGGCGGCTTCGAGGGCTCCACGATGGCCAAGCGGGATTTGTTGAGGAACTTGGGGGCTCGACGTAACAGCCGCTGGGCCTCGGTGAACGTCTCCGTCAGCTCTTTCTTCCACTGCAGAAACTCCGGGTCACTCTGAAGGCAAACACAAGAGGCGGAGGAGTTGGGACAGTGTCACTGGCTTCGCCGACACACATGGATGCCTCTGGCCAGTCCTTGGAACCCCCTTTCCCCCAGGGAAAGCACACCCCATGTCCCACCCCGCAGCCGGTGAGTAATGGGGGGGGGTCACGCAGGAACTTCCTCCAGGGGCCCCTTGCCCAGAAGAGGGACCAAGCCCTTCAGAAGAGCCTCCTACAACCCCACAGGAGAATTGCTGCCTTGACTTTGTTGAAAGATCACCTTTGATCTCTGATGTCTGAAATAACTCAAGTCTAGAAAATAATGCATGAGGAGTTTTGACAAATTTCAGAAGCACCTTCACATGTGCAATGACGTCATGAAGTAATTAATCATACGTTTTTCCATCAACTACTAGTTTATCTAAATATGCTCTTTACAAGCACGTATACACATATACACACACACACACACACACACACACACACCCAGTAGAAAAGTGTTGAAGTCGTGAAGCAAACACGTCTTTGTATCTACTACTGCTTTATCTCTCTAAATACGCTCTTTTCTCACCCCCCCAAAACATCCCCCCACACCCCAAGAAAAGTGTTCAGGAATTAAGTTCGGGCTACAATAGAACTTTGGGGAGAGAAAGATGGCATTTCCCCTGTTAAGAGTTACTTGGGGATCTTATGTTTATTTCAACACACAAACCTAAACTTCAAACATGCTGAAAGATCAGATCAGATCTGGAAAACTGTGAACAAATAAAATTCAAGGCTCCTATTAAATACTGGATGGTTTCCAGATAGGGTAATCACTTTATTTCCTGTCCTTCCTCCTGCCATTTTCTAAGAAACACTTCTTTTAAAATAACTGTTAATTTGCTGAGATCCTTGTATCTTCCAACTTTCTTGCTAAGTTCATGAGTGATAAAGCATGGAGTAAGAAAATGTTTGATAACCAGGCAGGCACCTTTGTTGAATGTTTATATAATTGTTCTAACTTTCACCTCTGGAAAAAATACAAATAAACACGCACCTCACGCTGCAAGACAAATTGCTTCCCTCCTTTTATCCTCAACAAAATGCACTTTTTGTCTTTAATCTGAGTTTCTTCCACAGACACAATCTGTTCCATTGTCAGTAAATTTTGCTGACCGTAAAAATAAAAGATGATAAGTTACTTCACATTATTGCATGACTTTTTAAATTAAGTTAATAAATAATACTGAAAACTACCAGCTTAGAAAAAGTAAAGAAAAAAAATCAGCATCTTTCTTTCTTTGATGATATTCTAGAAGTGGGGGGAAATGACTACAAAAGAAATGTACGAAAATTCAAAATATAACATCTCAAAGAAAGCTGCAAAGAAAGGAACGTCTCTATAAGGCAGAAAGCAAAGCTGTTCCCTCAGCACAGTACTGATGTGGGGATGAGTGTGAATCACACGTACCTCTCCCGCATCACACACTTGCCTAGACACGATCAATCCTGCTATGAGGGAACAATGACGCTGCTACCTACGATCTGCGTGAGCGAGAGGTGTGTCGCTGGCTTTGAACCCAGCAGCCCAGTAGAAGTTCGGTCACGCTAGCTTGTAAGCGACTGATATTTTGATCACGTCGAAATGATGTTATAAACACAGGTGACGTCCTTAAACGACTGTCCCGCTGGGTCTACAGCATCACTGCTCCCGGTGAAGGCTACCGTGTCTCTGAGCACCTTACCATTTTATGTTTTTTGGGATAAATACTCCAGGAATCCTAAATGAAAAACAACACCATCATAAACCCACGTTTTCTTTTTCCCTTACTTAAACTTACGAATCTACCCAGGCACGTTATGTAGCTTCGTGAATCAACGCTAAATGCTGACTCTTTTAAAACCAAGATAATTTATCATATCCAGTGGTAAGCAAAAGAAGATTTTTGTTTTAGTTTTCGAATATCCTGAAAAGCGAGACAATTTCCTTTCAAAGTGTACAACAGTGACTGACCAGTAGATAGCATAGTAAGCGCATACTATGCCCAGGGCCACTCATTATCTGGAAATAAACATTATATAATGATATATGTATGAATTATAACTCAGGTGCTAGTAAGTATTCTATAATGTAAAAAATACATATGTAATATTATAAAAAATATAATTATCTTGTATTTATGTATAATCATATACACATGTTCTATGTAATATGCATATTTTATATTATACAATACTTACCAGTACCTGAGTTATAATTCAGGACCCCCATAGAGTCTTATTAATCATAACTCAGATCCTAGATGTATGAATTTTTAGAAAATGACTTCTATGGCACTAGTAATAGTGAGAAGATCATGGTCATTTATGAAGAATGTGGTCATACACAGTAGCAATCACTTGTAATTAAATGGCATCTTCACCAACAAGGATTTGCAAAACACATTCCAAAGTCAAACACACCAGATTTGGCCTCACCACTTTCCATGCTCTGGCCAGTAGAGAGCCATATCCTGATACAGGGGCCATATTCCAATACACCAACTATGTTTTCCACAGTTGGGAGCACTGTCCTGCTTATGATGACCAACCATTCCCTCCCCCAAGAGCAGAACTCCTTCCACATGGGTTGCCACCTTCCATGGAGACAAGCCCTGGGCGCTTCACACAGCAGACGCTTAATAAATGCTGCCCCACTTGCTACGAGGGACGGTGTAGATGGGAAATTTCTCTTTTCTTGTTCACTAACATTAGCTCTCGAAAGGACCTTACAGGGTGGCTGTATCTTCCCATCTAATGCGATAAAACCCACTTCTGATTTTCCAGCAAGGTGGAGACAACGGGAGGGGGGTCAGGTGCCCTGGTCTCGGTGCCAAGCTTCTCGGCCTGCACTGCAGACCTCGTCTTACTCAACCCCTACTCAGGGAGGCCTCGTAACGGAGACACGGGGCACAGGCAGACCCCGGTCGGAATCACTCCTCATCCACACCTGTCACTCGTGCCAGACCTTCCCTCTCTAAGCCCTGGTTCTCTCTTTATAATATAAGGGCTGGACCTCAAAGGTTGCTAAACAAATTAAAAGTGTGTGTGTGCGTGTCTGTGTGTGTGTTTGTGTCTGTGTGTCTACAGCACCAGGCCCAAGATAAATCTGCAACAATTGTAGTAGTCGTTACCATGTCTACTTCTCCCATTTTACAGATGAGGAAACTGAGGCTCAGTCGACATAATGTGCTCCAAGTCCCAGAGACACGGAGCAGTGGATTTAAACACCTCTGACTCCAAAGTCCCAGTTTTTTCCCCTTTTTTGATCCACCTAACCGCTCTCCAGCCCTCCTCAAACCTGTCTGCTTTGACCTCCCTGGAAGGCACCTTCTATTTTCAGGTAGCACCAAATCCTTCCTTGACTCAGAAGTTTAAAAGTTAATGTCTGAACATGAAAATCTCATGTATACATGTGAAAAGAGATATGGGAGCTAGAGGGAGATCTGAGAAAACATGCCGGCGATGTGAAATCACCACGGAAACGAGTGCTCGGGAAGATGCTACAGACTTACTCGTGACTCGCCCTCTCCTCTCCATTCAAGTCTGTTTGGAAAGAGGTAAAAATATCGACGCTGCCACTGAGTCAGGAATGGGTTTCCCAGCTTCAGCATGTACCCGTGCATGATGCAGTCTCTTCCCAGAGCGTAATCTGAAGCACGGAACACAACGATGAAATTTAGCAGGGTCTGAAACAGAATGTCTATATGCTTCTCAGAAAAAAAAGAATGACACACTTTTTAGAAAAAGAGCAAGTTTCTATAAAGAGAACACACTATAGAAATCATTATTTCAGTTTTAAACACATTAAAGAACAGGTCTCTTCAGCTCTCTTCTAACATATTAAATGGCTGTTTCTCAATATTCTGATAAATTCATGATGCTCCTCTATTGCTCTGAGAGGGTCAGAGTTTGTTTGATAAATATTTTTTCATTATGTAGGGTGATAATTGGGGAATAGAGAGTGATTAAACTCAAGCTATCCCCAAAGTACCTTTGCCTTTATATGGAATTGGGCTTCTCCCTTTAATGTTATTTAAAAAAATAACAGAGAGGGGATTTTCTTGTCCAAAGAAGCCAAAGTAACACAAGGGTCAAAAACTGGTCTTTCCTCCACTTAAGGTTATAATTATCCTTCATATATATGGCTATGTAGGGAAGCCAAGCTAATTCACATGCATGTTGAGTTCTGATTACATTTTTACAGCAAAGTATTGTCTCAAAAAAAAAAAAAGGTCAACTTTAAGTGGCTTACTTTGCCTTCCTTAGAGGCTTTGGTGATTGTGCTAAAATCATTCATTCACTCACTCACTCATTCGTTCAACGATGAAGGGAAGGTGCTGGGCATGTGCTAGGCATTCTGGACGCAGCAGTGGATAAAAGAGACAAAAGTCCTCGCCTTCAGGGAGCTTACATTCTAGTGGGAGATTCAGGTAATAAACAAATAAGCAAAACCCATGTTGTGTCACTTGGACACAAGCAGGAAGGAAAAGAATGAAGGAGGGAGGGGCCTCGGGAGGGTCTGTGGTGATGGGGTGTGGTTCACGGAGTTGCCATTTTAATGGAAAAGGTGTCTGCGTTTGTCAAGTACATTTAAAGTATACGTCTTATATTTTTACTTCAGATATCTAATCCTAGACTACATTTTACTTTAAGGGTGACTTCTGAGATCCTCAACCAAGATCTAGTTATTCCTAAATTACTTAATTACATGTGAGAATAATTCATTAATTTGTTAGACGTTCTAATTACAGCTCTAATTAAAAGGCTACACTTCAACAAGGTCATTAACATACATATTTTTTTCTGAGTCCAATTTGTCAAGATTCTAGTGACATCATGGCTCTCCTCTGAGCAAACTACTGAGGCTATAATTTCCTGTGTAAAATCCGTAACAGCAAACGTGGTCCAGAGTAATCTCAGTGGACCCATTCTCTCAAGAATGGCTTAGAAATAAAGCCCCTTTCCCTGCAGAATGGAGGTGAACACAGTTAAAGGGCTGTCACGTTCCCTTGGTGCACTCAGGCGACTTTTAGGTAAGGAGTCATTCATCCAGGATGGTGGACACCTTTCTAAACAGATGATAAATGCTACTGGGGAATGGTCGACAAGACCTAGGAATCCTGCACCAAGATACCCGCACCAAAGCAAATTGTTCACAGACTGAAATTGTTTCCGGTCATTCTTATTATACGTTAACCTCAGAAAGGTCTTTGCTTAGAAGTAAAACAAAAAGCTATCTTCATCACTAACCATAATAAGTTTAAATATCCAAAATCCATAAAGTCTTAGAAAAATCAAGAGTGGCAATATTTGGTGACTCAAAGATGACTTCTTTATTTAATACTGGATGTTATGTATTCTCCTTTGGAAATCCTAATAGGGCACTCAAATACGGTAAATAAAAATATGGCTTCGGGCTTCCCTGGTGGCGCAGTGGTTGAGAATCTGCCTGCCAATGCAGGGGACACGGGTTCGAGCCCTGGTCTGGGAAGATCCCACATGCCGCGGAGCAACTAGGCCCGTGAGCCACAACTACTGAGCCTGCGCGTCTGGAGCCTGTGGTCCGCAATGAGAGGCCGCGACAATGCAAGGCCCGCGCACCGTGATGAAGAGTGGCCCCCGCTTGCCGCAACTAGAGAAAGCCCTCGCACAGAAACGAAGACCCAACACAGCCAAAAATAAATTAATTAATTAATTTAAAAAAATATATGGCTTGGTGACTCTTTTTTCTTTTTCTTTTTTTTGGGGGAGGGATACTTGCTATATGGTAATGCAGGATTTTACTTATTCTGTCCGTTAGTAACTACTATTTGATAACATTTATATTATTAATAGAACTTAATCTAAGAGAAGTTCAACTTACTTCTTTTTTTTTTTTTTACATTTCAATACTGGATATTAATCAGAAAGATAGTCAAAATTACTATGGTCAAAATTTTTACATCAAAAATTTGTAATAAGTGTTTGGTATTAGTCTACATACAATTCAGTTTTTGGTGTAAAGTTCTTTGGCTGCAAGAAAGAACATTTGGTTTACTTCACTATTAGGAATATCTCTTAATGCTGGGATGGCTTCTTCTTGGTATTTCTTCTGCTGTTGGTTTTTGGCATAGTTATCTGTGATTGTATGAATGGAGTTGAGTGGAGAGGTACTCGTCATGTTTATTCCAAATAAGAGCACGTAACCAATCACTACACTAATGAGGAGGTACACAGGCAGTGCAACTAACTGCCCAGTATTTTTGAGGCCAATAGGTCAAGCCTAAGTAGTTTAGCCGAGATTCAGGAATAAAAGCCCACACAAGATATAGTATGAAGCCAAATTGGGAGCTTAAGAAAAGAATAAAGCCATAAGTCGCTCTTTCTGGCAATGGCGACAGTGAATTTTCCACCATTTTCCCCGTGGCTTTAGATAATCTCGGGTCCTCCATGCGCCCACTCCGGCCCCTCCCCACAGTTCGGCCCTGGTGACTCTTTCATGCTGTTTATAATATAAACGTATGTATATACACTTATGTCTCTTGACAAGTAAACATGTAATACTAAGTTCCTCACCATACTTTGCGGGGCCCTGTGGAAAATGAAAATGCAGGTCGCTTGTTAAAAAATTATTAAGAATGTCAAGATGGTGCCAGCGCAGCATTAACCTGGGTCGGCGGCCTGATGAGACCACACAGGCCAGACACCCAGGAAGCTGGCCCTGTTGCTGACACCGTGATACTTAATCTTTAAGGAAGAAAACTTCCAAATTGGCCCCAAAACTCCAAGATAAGAAGGTGCATTGACAAAATACTGCTGACGACCTCCATACATATTATTTATATGTGGACTAAAGACTTTGAAATATCAAGTATATATTTATATATATATGTATAACTGAATCACTTTGCTGTACACTTGAAACTAACACATTGTAAATCAACTATATTTCAATAAAAACTTTTAAAAAATTAAAGACTTTGAAATATCATTTCACACTGATCTTTTCCAAGCCAGGTAAAACGAAAACAATTTACGGCATTTCCCCCACTCTATTGGAAAGTACTTTATTACCCAGATACTATTTTCAGCTTTACAAGAGATCTTGAAAATTCATTGCTTTAGAAATATCTTCAGACACACCAGCTATTTTACCTTCTTCGTGGCCAAGCTGCTTATTTTTAGCTCTCTTCCTGGCCTCGATTTTATCCGTGTCTGCATTTACTGCTTCATGAACAGTTTCCACCACTTCCTGCCGCCAGCGCTCAGAGATCACCAAAGGGAAGTTCTTGTAGAGTTCTTGGTCGCAATCAAGAAGCTTATTATTTTAAGAAATCAAGATATGTATGATTTAACATGCTTACAAAGGCAACAGATTCAAAAGTAACATAACTGCGTGTAGGAAGATAACTAGACAACAGCCTATAACCATTAAGAGACAATTTATTACTTGTCATAAACCTCTGCCAATGACAATCGAGCGACCAAGGAATATACTGTACAACACGGGGAAGATAGCCAGTATTTTATAATGACTGTAAATGGAGTATAACCTTTAAAAGTTGTTAATCACTATATTGTACACCTGTAAGTTATATAATATTGTACATCAACTATACTTCAATAAAATCTTTTAAAAAGAAAAAAAAAGAAAGACAATCCAACAACCGGGATCCACACAGGGTGATATATTATGGGCACTTCACTTCCATCCCTGGGTCAGTCAGATGCAGCCCAATCTTCTACAGCATCTTCATAGCATTTTTGCCAATGAAAACTAACATATATAGGGTTTTCTTTAAAGGATGACAAGAATCTGGCAATAAAATAATATCGATTATAGTGAGGATATTTTATTTCTGAAAACAGATCCCTATGGTTTTAGATACAGTTACAAGGGAGAAGCCAGGAGGGCTTTCTAACCACCCTCCCATTATTCTGTAAAGTGAGAAAAACTAAAAGGTCCACTAGGCCAAATTTACCATTTAGCCCATGAGCCTTCCAATGAATCCAAGTTGAACAGTATGATCATAAGTCTCGAGATACGTGGAGACTTTAGGCAATGTGGCCTTTCAGAGGTGCTATAAGAAAAATTACACTTAACGATAGCATTTCTCTTCCAAACTATTACTCAAAATTCTTCATTCTTCTCCAAGTGAGCCTGTACTCTGAAAGCAAGCTAAGAAAATGGTTTTACAGATTTGAGTTACAGTTTTGTGGCAGAAAGACAAGCGATCCTACTGAAAGGAAAAAATAGCCCTGTCTTTCAAAAGCAGGGATCTCCCTAGAAGCTTGACTTGTTCACTCCCTTGCCTGAGAGATAAGTATGGGAGAGAGGCAAGTTATTAAGAAGGAAAACGGAGAAAGACCAAGGGTGAGGCTCTTGCCCACAGGCCTTTAGTGAATCACTGAACCACTGGAGGAACCTGCATCCTGGTCCCAATCAGGATGCTCTCCACCCACCCTTACTGACTTGTCATCCTAACGTGCTGATTCTGAGATCAAAATGTGTACAGTTTTTCCCCTTTCAGCTTTCTTCAGACGCCCAAACCAAGCCTGGCGCTGAAACCTTTGTGTGTCCTGAGTGTGAACATGCTCATGCGTGTGTGTATGTGTGTGTGCGGTGCAGTGTTAGAGCATCAAGGCCAGGAGAGCACCCTGTGATGAGGGACACTGGGGCAGATTCTGCAGAGTTTGGCCACAGTGAAAACACCCTCCTTTCCAAAGTAGTTGCTCTGAAATGGACAACTCTGCTTTATATACAAACGGTTCCATCTCCTGTAAGGTCAGAGAGCCTTGGTCTTTATGACTCGGCCTATGTGAAAAATGAATAAAACAAAGCTCTACATGAAGTGAGCTTTATTTTTTCTCCTTAAAGAACAATGTATTATTTTGGCTGCATTTGAAGAGACACAGCCTTCTCAGCTCTGGTTTCGGAAGAAGCAAAACCACCACAACAGAAACTCCTAGTGTACATGCCAGGAGGCTGACACAGGTGACCCACCCACAGAGAAGGCCTGGCAATGAAACCACTCACTTCACAGGCAAGAAAACCAATGCTCCCGAGGTTCCCTAAAGGGCCCTGATTCCCTTAGGTAATAAGTGCAGATCTGAGGCCAGTGCGTCTGACTCCAAAGCCCAGAGTACTGTTGACAAAATTGAAAGCATGAGACTCTCTTTTGAACAAAATTTTCACAGCCTCCCACGTGATATTCGTTTTCCTTTTAGTGCCCTTTGCTGGAGAGAAGTATGTCTGATGACAAAATTCTACTGTGACAGCAGTGATCCTTTTAGATAACTCTGTAAAGGGACTGTTCCCGAAGCTATAGGGTGGTCCTGTCTGTCCAGGCCACAGAAGATGCCGAGCATCGGCACAGTGGTCACGCTGCTGTCCCCAGGGGAGCCACAGCTCAGACCAGGCCCTCTCCGCTGTGTTTCACCTGACCTTCCCTGCCACCCCCCATCCTGCCATCCTGGGAAACTGGCCACGTGAGCACCCCAGTCACCTGTACAGCTGCCTGGCAGGAAAGCCCAGGGGGGCTGACACAAGGCCATAAATGCAGGCAGCTGAGAAGACACGGGCAGGGGGACCTCTCGGAGGGAGAGGGGAGACGCTGGGAGAAGCTGAGAAAGTGGGGGCAGTGAGAACTTGACGTGTAGTGACACGCTCTGACTCGGCATCCAAAAGAGGGTGACTTTCTCCCATGACTCACCACCTCTAATTATGCCCTGTCTACTTGGAAAATAATGATAGGAACCAAAGTTTGAAAAATGCGGAAGATGCTATATATATTAAAAAGAACAAAACCGTGATTATTTCACTTTTGATTGACAAATGCAAAATGATTCATGCTGTTTGCTCTTTTCATCCTGACACAGAGAAACCGGGATATTTGGGAGAACTAAGATGACTGGCTGTCTGGCATGAGGCCAAGTACGTTTGCCATCACCCGGCTGTTTTTCCCTGCTTCATAACACGTCTGAGTTTTCTATCAACCACCAATCTATCCACATCAGTAAGAATGTGACCACTTTGCAGTTTATCAAATGTAAAATAGGTAGTCCAAAGAAAGCTGTCGTAGTCTCTAATTCAGGTCTTGACCTCTTCTACATTCGCCAAATATATGGATATTCAACTGTAAGCTACAGCCCATAAACAGGCCAGTACTAAGTCAATCATGAAGCCTGATTTCCAATTAAAAAATCCCCCACCCTCCAAAAAAAAAAAAAAAAAAACCTGAAAGCAAGCATTGCCAGCGTACCTTGATGCCTTTGGTATCCTCTTCATCAAATGAGCTGATGTCAAAGGCGTCGGCCGCATTGACTTCCCCCAGGGGAGGGATCAAGGGTGGAGGGTACTGGAAGAGCCAGAGAAGAAAGGTTCAGTTACTAGGTGACTCAGGGCCCAGTCCCAACCTGCTATTCTATAAAGAGATCTCAGGGCAACACATCAAGGTGTCACAGTCCGTGCAGGGCTCATTCAAGCTCACACAAATCACAGTGCACAGTTCACAATGCCCCCAAAGGAGACGCAGCCCCACAACCCAGTGTGCTAGAAGCTTAACGCCTGCAATGGGGCAGGGTGGGGCGCCCCACACCCACAAACGTCCCGAGGCCAATGCTGGCTGAACCAGAACCCAACTCTACTCCTAATTAGGCAGGACTAACAGAGCATCATTCCTCAACGGTCTGAGTTCACGCAAAGATGAGTCCAAAGATGATCATCAACAATGAGAAAACAACAACAACAACTTTAATTTGGGGTGTTTTCCTGAATCAATGAGAATATTAAAAAGTAGCTTAAAATAAGCCAAGGGGATTATGCCACTATACAATCACGCTAATTCTTAAATTATGGGGTGCTGGGCTCAAAAGTATCTAAGTGTATGACAAACGTTTCTCGTACATTTTTACATATAAACAAAGAGGGAGAAGTTGTTCCAAAGGGAATGAGCCATACGGCAGCACGTGGATAGGAGAACAAGAAGCAGGGCTGTGGATGGAGAGCTGGGGTGGACCCTGGAGACAGAGCCAGGACGTAGAGATGCATACAGAGATGCAGATAGAGAGCACAGTGGGGGGGGGTACCCGGGGTGGGGTCCCAGCAGGAGTACCTTCTGCAGGTAGACTTGCTGTCAGTCGATGCCTCTGAAGAAGTCGTGCGTTTTTAGCTCCTGTGCACTGCGAGAGAGAGGGAGTCACAGCAGTGGTAAGTAAATATGCATTCGGAAATCTAAGAAACGGTTTGCAAAAATTATCTCCTATTACAGAACACACAGGGACAACTATTTCCAGCTCTTTAAGACAGCAAGTAAAATATGCTTCTTTCGAAGCAATCCAAGAAACACTGTGATGTTTAGAAATACTGCACGCTGAGCCTAGGAATATAATCCCATGTGCTACTTTACTGGGGATGCTTATCCCAGCCTGAGATAACCTAGGGGTTTTTACAGATTATATCTATATCTGATTCTGTAATCATGAGAACAAATTTAACTAAGAATTAAGTTAGAGATCTATACATTAAAGAGATTTACAGCAAATGTCTACAAGTCCTCATAGATCAGATGGCAGGGATATGAAGCACCAAATATTAATTTCGAAGCAAACTAGAAATCTAGTAGAATAGTGCATGCCAAACCCCTTCATAAACTGAAGAAACAGTTTTTCCCAAAGATCGTCGCTGAAGTTCAGTTCACATGGAACAGAAGAAGTTGCAGACTCTGAGGAAAACACGTGGGCCAATATACAGAGTTCCCCTATGATTCCCTCCGACCCCCTCTAATTGAAATGGGAGATTCTCAATGTATTGAAAGGAACTGTTCTGCTTTCCAGGTGAAGACGCTGAAAGGCAGAAGCAACGGCCTACCCGCGTCCGTGGCAGCCAAGTCGCTTACTAACGTCTCGCTGGAGCAAGCCTTCCAGAAGGGACTGCAGCTCAGGGGAGAAGATGTCTGGAAGTTCCACATTCTGGGGGTGGGGGACGGGGGGAGAATACGACCTCAAAAATGCATCCAGGGAAACAGTGCCCTCACCCCTGACCAGATTTAAAGGCCATTTCTTGCATAAGGATAGTGTTAAAAAAAATTGCAGATTCACTGCCAATTAACATTGACTCTAAGAAACAGTGAACGGTTACTCATTTTCAGAGTCAATCGACAGGCTGGAGCCAGAAGAATCAGGTCTGCTCGCTCTTCTGCATCCCAGTCATTTTTCCTTTTATTTGACTTCTTTAGTTTTGTTCTTGATTTTCTACATCTTTCTCTTACTGATTGTTAGCAAACCCTGATATTTGCCTTGGCATCTATTTCCAGTGTTTTAAGAAAGCTTTTTTTTTTTTTTTTTATACTGGTTGTGATGGAATGAAACATGAAAATTATAATGCAAAAAAAAAAAGTTTTTGATCTCCTTACCATGGTGAGCGTCATTCGGTCTATCTCATGCTTATCTTTGGTTTTATGTTGTCTGAAAGGGCTGTGACTGTAGAAATAAAGAAAATTCCATCACTAGATGGTTTCAGGTAACAGCAAACATTGTTGACTAATATTTGGGCAAGGTATTACGTTCTGTCACTGCTCATTTGAAACTGCAGAAATACAAAAGTCATAAACATATAAGCATTTCCAGAGAAAAACTGATGATCAGATTGACGATCAGATATATTAGGTCCTGAAGGAGCAAGGCTTATGTTTACTTGAACTCCTGATCTTCACGTCAATGAAGTCATGGTATCAAAATATACTTTAGCAAATATATTCCAAGTGATAATTTAAACCATCACTTGGAAAAAAAATTAGCAAACAGGTATTTATGAAAATGAAAGTCATACACATGGCGTTTGTCACATTAGTGTTTGAGATAATGGTAACTTTCAAATTTTTTTTTTTTTTTTAGAAAAACGGGTATTAGTTCCTCGAACAATACGTATTAGTTCCTCGAACAATACAAAGAACTGCAGTCAAATCAAAGCACGTCCAAGATGAACACACTTCCCCCCCTAGAATCCAGTAATTTTAAGCACTACATTCCTTTGAGGATAAGAGATATAAACTAACCCTGTGCTCCCAGACCCTCCAGAGTTCTGAGAACTGCTCCCTCAAGTCCTACTTACAAACAGCCCCAGACTTAAGAGTCAGAAACCCTGGGTTCACGCTGTGACTTGGCTGTTTGCCGGCTGTGAGCCAGTCATGGAAACCTCCAGTCTCAGTCTCTTCATCTGTAAACGGCATAATGCAATATCCGTCACCAAAACGGTGACGGGAACGAATAAAATAACGTACATGCTAGTAGCCGAGACAATGGCAGTATACAGTGGGTATCTGATACACATCTGTGAAATTAATAAGGATGAGTCTAACTTTACAAAATGAATGTCTGCTTGATCAACTGTGTAAAGAAATTATTCTTACTCTTGATTACATTTTTAAAATGCTGAATAAGCTGGCTTTTAAAGTTAACCTTAGATATCACTTATATAGGGAATCTAAAATATGACACAAATGAACTTATCTACGAAACAAAAACAGACTTACAGACATAGAAAACAGATTAGTGGTTGTCAATGGCAGGGGCGGGGGGCCGGGGGGAGGAATGGATTGGGAGTTTGGGATTCGCAGATGCAAACTATTATATACAGGATGGATAAACAACAAGTTCCTAGTGTACAGCACAGGGAACTATAGTCAATATCCTATGATAAACCATAATGGAATAGAATGTAAAGGAGAATGTGTGTGTGTGTGTGTGTGTGTGTGTGTGTGTGTGTGTGTGTGTGTATATATATATATATATTTATATAACTGAATCACTTGGCTGTACACTAAAAACTAACACAACATTGTAAATCAACTATATTTCAATAAAATAAATTAAAAAAACCAAAGATACTCTTAGCATTAAAACAGACTAGTAAACATGCAAACTAGAAAACCCTGGCCTTATTTATTCACTTGAAAATTAAAGAAGGGATATGATTGAGATTTCTGATGGTAAGACATGCCTGTAAAATGATCAACCCTGTAGACTTATTTATAAGGCATATATAACATAATCTGAGGCAAGATATTATATAAAATAGTTACCTCTATAAAATGGATACGGATGTTGAGCACATAAATCAATGTGATTTAGAAAAAAGAACTAAAACGTCCACCCACTCTTGCTACTGAATAAGTTAAACTATGATGATGATTCCACTTCAGAGTATTTATTATTTAAATATTTCAATTTTCACTTTGTACAAGAGAGGGCACTCTAACGCTTGCTTTCTTTCGTATGCAGTGAAAAACACAGTAATTTCCATCTCTTGAAAGCATTAATTTGGGAAAAAAAAATCTAAACAAGGTGAATTAGTACCAAGCAAACATATGCCAATCTTTAAAACAGATTTTGATTGGAAATATTCTTTGCATCCTAATTGTTTCCAAGGAGAAAAATGTAAAATTACTGCATTTAAAAAGCAAATGGGATAGAATAACAAATGATATCTGTTGTTTATGAGATACTATAATTTTTAAAAACTTGACTTGTATCATTCTTGTATGCAAAATACACAGAGATATTAACATGTTCATGGTTCAAGAGAAAAGGAATATAGGTTTATTAAATCTTACTACAACTTCAGTCTCTCTTCATGACACAACTGCTCCTACCCCGCAGAGATCCTTAACATATAAAAGCGGATTGTGTGAAGGTCTCCTGTGTTTCGGCAAATCCATCTGCTTTGGCTCCTGTGTGCAAAGCCGGAGGACCCCTTCCTGCTCTTGACCCTCATGTGCCTGCCTGCATCTGACGCTGGAAGCAGAGGGCTGTGCCCGGACACTTGGAGAGAAGGATGACTGTGTTCTGGCAGAGATGCTCCGTGCTAAATTTAAAAACTCTTTCGTGTGACCAGAGGGAGGGCTTTGCGAGGGGACGGGAGTTAAAGTTCAACATTAAAACATTCCCGGCACACAGGCCTGATCGCTACAAATCCCATTTGATAAACATAGCTCTGCCACGTCTGACTCAATAAGAAACAATCGGAAATGCTTTTCGGTTCTTCGGTTCTTCGGTTCTGGGCTGTTGTGCTGAGAAAGTCTGGTCTTTCAAGTCCTGAGGCGCATCTGTTTCCAATGTCTTCTTGATTATTCTTTGTGAACAAAACCCAAGATTCTGTTTCTATTTTGGAAAATGTTAAAGAAAACCTCCTATAGTAATGATCTCCATTCTGAGGGAGGCACATGGTGCTCGCAGATCCTGTGTGATCACAGCTGCTCCCCGACGCAGCTGCTTTAAATAGGAGACAGTAACAGGCCTGTCAACAGCTTATGACGTGGGCCAAGCTCTTCCAACAGCACATGCAACACTCCGGCTGCGTCAGGGGACGTTGTGGGAATAGAATTCACATGTACAGTGGTCAGATGTGGCTTTTGAATAACAGAGAGAGTGGGAGAGCTGCAAATTTCCCCCAAACGAGTTGGGAAAACGTTCAAGGCATGCTAAATGATGGGGAAACACACACACACACACACACACACGCACGATACATCATTCACAGTGAAAAGATGAGCTCAAAAACAATCCATTTATAAATACAAGTGACTACAAATCCTTAGGTCAAAAATTAATTTTAGAATACCAAAAAGACTTCATGTTACATCAAATGTGAGTTTTGAACCTAAGCCAATAGCTACCAAAGTATTTATAAACATTCCTTTTTTTCCCCTATGGGAACCAACTTGGCAACCTCAGGCAGAGCTCAGTTCTCCCCAGACCACCACCTGGGCTCTCTCCTCGTGTCTGACAATCAATGGTGACAAGTTTAAGATCAAGGCTACTGTCACGTCAATTCTTTCCCTTCACAGAGAGCTGAACTCTAGATTGAGGATCATGACGGTGATTCCGCACATTTGCAACGTGGACACCTCTTTATACACAGGCGCTCTTCAGTGTCTGACAGTCAGCTGAAGTGGAAGCAGTGACCCCCACCCAACATACGGCCCTGAGCGGATGGGTCCATCACTGAGCCCAGGGATGCAAACACGTTCTCGGGCCTCGACAGCTTCCTTACATCCAGGTTCCTGTCCCTTGCACCCTGTGGGATCCTTCTAGGGTATCACAACAGAACTAGGGGTTCAGACAAGTGTTTCAGCAGAAGCAATGGGGCACACTGGTCAGTGCGAGAAGTATCTGATCAAAGAAAACAGAAGCGAAAAAAAGACCCTTGGTGACCACTGGTCACCCTCACTGCGCAGATGTGGGGAGGAGGAGAAGAGACTTGCTCTGGAGCAGAGTTTCTCATCCTCAGCTGTGCGATCCTTTGTTGGAGCAGCGGGGGCTGCCCTGTGCACTGTACGATGCTTAGCAGCAACCCTGGCCTCGACCCGCTAGATGCCAAGTTGTGACAACCAAAAATGTCCCCGGGCGTTGCCAAGCACGCCTGGGGTTGAGGACGAGCGCTGGGGAGTGGCTGGCATGGAGTCTGGTTCATCCCATGAGGACTGATGCCGCGGCCGCCCCGTAAGAGCACCAGGATACCGGGGGACAGACTGCCTGTGAAGCCCGCGCCCGGGAGGCCACGTTGGCCGCGCTCTCCTCCCACCCCCTCCTGAGTTACTGTTTCAGTTCCTTAGGCCCCTTGTGTCTGAGAAAAGACAGCTACTCGGGCTCCCTCTGTACAGTGTGTAAGAACTGAATAGGATGCTTCTGTACGCCTGGATGGAACCTTCTTACCCCTTGTTTAAGCTGAGGGGACGAAGGCTGCATCGCCTCCAGATCTCACCGTGATGCTTTGCTCCCGAAGGGCCCTCAGTAAACATCAGCTTAATATGAACCACTGATACTTTATACCCATTGACATTGGTAGTGATACGACCATCCTCCCAATCACCTTGAATCTAAACTCCTATCTGTCCATAGCCAAGCATCCACTGAAAAAACAAAAACCGCTATGGACTGTAAGAACGATACTGTTAAGTCATTTGTGGCCTTTCTGATCCCAGTACCACAGCGCTACTCAAGCCTTTGCCTGGGTTCTTAGACATGCCTCCCACCAGCATCCTCTTACTGGAGAGCAACCCAACCTTTGCTTAAAAGATGCTTCCTTTCTCTGTCCCTCCTTTGCTTAAAAGCCCTCAGTCTCTGGGGCCTTAAGAACAAAGTCCCACCTGCACAGCATGGAATTCTAGGTGGCCCCCGGCCCTGCCCCAATTTTCTCCATCTTCTCTCTCAGCACACCTTCCCCGCGACCAACAGCTGACCACCCCCACTCACAGGTCGTTGATGGGGAAAGACCACCTGCACCTGCTCTGTATTGTGCCCTCCCCGTCATCTACTTCCGCTCCAGGTCTTCATCCTGCCATCCTGTCTGTGAGAGAACACTTCCCATACCAACTCCTACGTGAAGTTGTCAAGTCAGCCCTATGCTTCCAGGTTAGACCTGGTGATCCCATTTCTGCTCTCCCAGCACAGCCCATCCAGCTCACAATTTCGTATGTGTGTACCTATCTACTCTCCTCCGAGTTCCTCCAGGACTGTGTGTGGCTCCCTCCCTCCCTCCTTCCCTCCCCCACAGCATCAAGCACAGGCTCTTGCATACTGCAGGTACTCAATAAATGCTCACCGAATTGTATTTAAATCACTTAAGTCAAAAAATGTTTCCCCGCTCTTTGGTTTCAGTGCTCTCTCCATTCCTGGGATTGCCTTTTGAACAAGTATTAGAAAGAATGGCAGACGATCATACATCTTTGTAGGGAAGATTCGTCTATTCTCTTTGTTAGGTATTGGAAGGATTCTTGCCATTTCAGGCTCAGTGGATGGTCACCAGGCAGTGACGGGGAGCTGGCTATCTGTGAGGCAGGACATGCCTTCACAGGGCAGCTCAAATGCTGAATGGACATTCTTGCGTCAAATTGAAGTCTTTTCTCTCCTGAAAATGCTCACTGTCTAGAGCTGTACAGATGAGTATGCCTCCTTCAATGAGATGGGCCTTCCGACAGCTGGACCAACAGGATGGCCGTCTGAAGCACTGTACCTAGCTCTCTGAACCTGTCCATAGGAGCCACGATTTCTAGCTGTCACCATTCTCATCTCTTCTTATCCATCCACCCCGTCCCATCCTCATGACCATCCTCTGGATGTCTTCCTGTTGGCCAAGATTCCTCTCAATAGGGGTCACATCAAACATAATGCTTCAATCAAGCCTGATCAAGGATGTCATAAAGGAATTACCACCTTCCAATGCAATCCTCCAAACCTGAACCATGACCAAGTAAGACGGAACTGGCTTTATCAGCTACAAATCACACTGCTGGCATAGAGATAACGATCAAACCAATTTTCAGATCTTTTAAAAATAGTGGTATATGCCAGATCATCCCTAGACTACACAGATGGACATTATTATAAACAGACAGAATAACAATATTAAACAAAAATCAATAAACAAAGCCCTAAATGCAAGACTTTGCAAGTTTCCCTGCCACATTTTACAACTGACTTTTGAATCTTGAGTTAATGCATTCAGCTTTTGCTGTTGTGCAGAGTTTTTCTTAAATCATCTCGTGACTCTGTAAGTGTGGATTCTAATCTCCAACCCCTTCTTCAGCGGAGACCTCAGTGAAGATCGTGTGTCTGGATGCACTCACCATGCATGCAGGGACTCCCGCCGGCTGGAGAAACATCTCGGGTGGGAAGTGGTTTTCTCTGGTTTGCTTTGCAGAAACTCTAATCAGGTCAGCTGGTCTGATGACATGAATTAAGGCCATCCAGGCTCCACAAACATGGTAATTCAATTAAGGACCAACAGGACCTGACTCTCTGAGCAATAATACAATTTTAGTTCCCAAGTGAATGCGGTGAGCAGAGAACAACTAGATTATCCAGGTCCTGGGGAAGCAGCCGGGGTGCTTGGAACCTAGTTTGGGGGGAAGACAGGGAATCCAGCCTCTTTTCAGATTGTGCTAAATGTAATAAGAGGATGCAGCGATGCTCAATTAGGCTTTCCGAGGGAAACATGGAAAGTTTAGCCAACTACCAGTCCTGTGTGTTCATAGAAGCAACGTTACAGGGAGAATCCTGACTAGGAAATTTTCATGTAAACTGCTTTTTGTATCTCTGTGAATGGAGAATAATCGAAAACATATCTTAAACAATTCAGCTCTCTGTTAAAATTGGCTAAAGACTCTTAAAATTAATGGAAATATTAACATAATTTGTAAACGTTCAATATGAGAACATATTTGGAGAGTGCTTTCATTCCATCCTCTTTCCGCTTGTATTTCATCATCTCTGGTAGATTAGAACTAAGGGTCAAGTATAACAAATGAAAAACACCAAATTACACAATTTCATTTTTGTGTTTTTAAAACCTACAAATTTCAGCATGTTCACAAACAGATGCACACTTTTAAAACAGATTCTCTTTGGGTGTTCATCCTTTTGTGTAAAAAATGCTTTAACCTCACAAGACGATCATGAGTAAATTAATTCCTAGGGAAAAGAAATTCTCCTACCCTCTTCGATTATCTACATTTAAAAATAACACTTATTCCCAAAATAAGGCTTATCAATGGAAATATTCCAACAAAGTCTTGTTTTAGGTCTAAACGTGTTGGCATACCTTCCTGGCATGGAACAAGAATACCAAAAGCTTATGGGAAAGAAACTCTCACTTTTACGGGCAGAAAGAACTGTGGGCATCGCCTGGATCAGTGTGTGTCTTAAAGATCACTGTGTGATCTAAAACGATATTAGCACCTAGTAACATGTAAATATTTTTGATTTTGATCCAAGTGCATGCCATGGTGATGGTACTAAAAGGACGCATTTCACTCACCCTCTCAGAAGTTTGAAAAGCATACAACCCAGGGAGAACCAGTCGGCACTGCTGTCGTACGCAGTCCCTTTCTGCAGGACCTCGGGAGCCATGTACCCGTGGGTGCCCCTGGGGAGAAGAAAGGGTACGTGCGGTTATCAGTGCTTGCAGACCTTATAAAACATTCCCAGCTCACCAAGAGGTCTGAGCATCATGCATCCATGTCGGCAACTATGAACAAGGCGGCGGGGACGACAGTGCTTCCACCAAATATGATTCAGCAAACACCCAGTGAGAAAACGACCTTTCCTGTCTTCATTAGGATAGGACTGAATATAAATAAATTACCATATGAAATAAACATGAACGATGCGCACACTCCACGGTCTCGGAGGTGAAATGTGAGTCTCGGGAGTCCTTCCTTACTCCAGCCAGGAGGAGCCAAGGGCAGGCCCCTTCCTTCGAGGGCTCTCCTGAGGAGATGTGTGGGGCTGGGGGAGGGAGCGGGGGGAGGAGGTGATGAACAGTGACCTGGAAGGGATGGGCACGGGCATCCCTGTGTGGCGCCACCCTCCCGTGCTGAGGACCGGGGCTCGCACATATGCCCATCGTATCTCCCACCTTTCCACGGTCACAATGGTCTCCAAGGCAGGGTGGGCGTCGGGGGACAAGCCGACAGGTACGGAGACGGAGAAATCACGTATCCGGTTTAAAGAGCTGCTGACAGCTCAAAGGACTCAGCCAAACAAATGTGCAGGCGACTTGCAGGAAGCTGAGAAAAGTCACTTGGGAGGACAACCATTTATATATAATACGTGTTATATGCAACTCAAAATCCTTTCCCATCCTGCGACTCCCCACCCCTCCTTAAAGATCTGAGCACGCACTGTTCCAAGCGCGCAAGAGAGGGCTCGTGGGGAACTTTCAAAGACATGGCCTGAAAGGGCCCCGAAAAAGCCTTTAACTGTAGCTCTGTTCCCATCCTTCATTGATTTTCTTCACTGATAGAATGGGTGATAAAATGACACCTTCATCCCACAGGGGTGCCGTGAGGATCACACGTATGTAATGGGCTTAGGACAGTGCTGGCTCTTAAAAAGAACTCAACCTATGTTAGGGATTTTATTCTCTATCCTTACGTTATTATAATCCTTTTTAACTTATGCTCAGAAACAGTGAGAATCTGCTCCGCCAAGTGATCCTGGATCAGCACTGGGCCCGATACCCTCTCTGCCTCAGAGTTCTATCTTGAAAGACTTTCTCAAACAGTGAAAACGGGCACTGGTCCATCCCTCAGAAAAGCTCCGCCATCCAGAATCCAAAGTCTGACAGCGTGCAGTCAGCAAGGCACACTGGGAGAGTCAGAGATTTCCTCAAGGGGCATCCAAGCCATTTTCTGGGGAGGTTTAACTTTGGTGTTGCTGGGAAAACCTTTGTGGTGACCTTTTTAACCTGCGATTCTCGGGATCAAAACCCAGTTCTGGGACGGGAAGATCTCAACAAGGATAAATGCATGGGGTTAACGCAGATCACGTCTCTGAGTGGACACTGGACACAGCAGAGCACTGGACCTGCCCACTTCCATGGTTTTCAGCTTCTGCCTACACGGCAGCACCTAGCGCTTCCTGCCGCTTCCCACTGACGATCTGTGCTGTTCATGCTGAAAGAACACTTGAGCATTTGAAGACATGGTGACAGGGGATTGAGCTTTGTATTCCTGGATAAAATAAGCTGGGACTTAATGAGTCACTGATGATCTGTTTGATTCCAAAAACAAGGTTTTTCTGTGTCATTTGGTGGTTGCTCCATGGTTCACTTTCAGTTTGTCAGAATTTGATTCCATCGTTAGATGGACTGAGTCTAAACCTAGATGGAGAACCAACCCCAACGCTGCTGTGCAGACGGGCCAGTGTCTGACGAAGTCCTGGCATCATACCTACGGCTTTGAAAAGAGCAGAGAAGCCCAGTCTAGGGTGAAATTCTGGCCACAAATCTTTAATCTCGTACCAAGTCGATCCTCTCAAAGCCTCAGGGAGTTCAGACAGAGTGTAAGGAACACAAGCTTTGGAGTGGGACAGAACTGGATCTTAATTCTAGCCCCACGATGTGCCAGGCATGTGACTTTGTTCAAGTGCCTTAGTGTCTCTGAACCTCAGTTTCCATCCCATAAAAGTAGATGATTATACCCATGCCCTGTGGGTCTTCTGTGACGATAACAACATGTTCAGAGCAGCTGGCCACACATGCCTGGGACAGCCGATGTTCAGCTCATGGCATGAGTGCTGTCCCCCACACTGGTCACTTCCCGGACAGCCCCTGGGGCTGCTGGTTCCAGGAGGTCAGGGAGCTCTTCTGCCAGCACCTGGCACACAGCCAATGTGAAGTAAATACTTATTACATGAAGGAGTTGACTTCACCCTCCCAAATGTCACGTGAAGTAAGCAGCATTGTTACTACCTCTTTATAGTGGAGAAAAATGAGGCTGGTGCCACGTGGAAGGAGGATTCAAACCCACATCTGCTGACTCGAAAGCCTTTGTTCTCAGCCATGAAATGCCTCCTCTACTTAAAAATACAGAATTTTGTTGTGCGTTTATCCTTTTTAAGTAGTGGCCTCACTATCATCGTTTAAACATGGAAATCAACCTTCCCGATCCCATCCCTTTACAGATGCTGTTCAGCTATGGACAAAAGCCCGTCTTTCAGATCTGACATGTGAATTACACTAAGAAGAGGGGGAGGCCCTATAAGGGAATAAGTAACTGCATCTGAAAGTTAATTCCTTTGGGAGATTAACTCTTCTGAGCTCTCCGATTCATATTCAGTTGTGACTATACTAAATTGAAGAAATGAGCATACCAAATAGCCGTGGCATTAAAAATTCAAACGACTCTCTTAAAAATCACTAACGGGGCTTCCCTGGTGGCGCAGTGGTTGAGAATCTGCCTGCCAGTGCAGGGGACACGGGTTCGAGCCCTGGTCTGGGAAGATCCCACATGCCGTGGAGCAACTAGGCCCGTGAGCCACAATTGCTGAGCCTGCGCGTCTGGAGCCTGTGCTCCGCAACAAGAGAGGCCGCGATAGTGAGAGGCCCGCGCACCGCGATGATGAGTGGTCCCCGCTTGCCACAACTGGAGAAAGCCCTCGCACAGAAACGAAGACCCAACACAGCCAAAAATAAATAAATAAATAAATAAATAAATAATTAAAAAAAAAAAATGTCTGATGATCTCCCTGGGAGAGGCTTATACAACCCCAGGTTCTGGCCTCATAATTGTCAAGTGTTGGCAAAATGCTAAGGCTTTTATCACCATATCCCAGATTCTGTAGGATGAGAGAAACATGTTTACAGAAACGGTGCTAATCGCTATTAACATCTGATCAGAGCTTTAAATGGCAATTCTGATTTAACGCAGTCCCTCATAAAGTAATGCAGTTTTAGAACCACTTTATTTTTAGCCCCACAAAAAAAAAAAAAAAAAAAGGATTTATAGTTTATTTTCTGCACGGATGCATGAAATGAGACTCCTGGGAGTTACTTCAAGACCATTCAACACAGCAATGATGCACAATAAAATGGAATTTTAAGAGCTTCACTGCTAAGACTGATATATTAAAAAAGAAAAATCAAGCAAAAGTCACCTGTTTTTCCACAAACTGCACATATGTCCACATCTTCCACCCAGATAAACTGATACTAAAGAAATAGGAATAAAAACCAGTACGTATTCCATTCTGCTTCTGCTGAGCGCCAGGGCAGCTACTTCATACTCCTGTTGTCATTTTAACAATCTCAGGTTCAGGGAAGTCCTTGGGCAAGTGTCAACACTTGCAGAACAAGCAGGGCCACTGCTGGAAGCAGCTTAGGGTCCCCTGAGAGGGGACAGGTGCTGGCCGACGGCCAGGGCGTCAGGGAGCTTCCACCGCATGGTTGTTTAGAGGACGGACGTAATATTCAGATCTAACAATATGACCTGCATTAAAAGCTTGAACTGCAAGGAGATGATTTTTTAAATTAAAAAAAGACCCCTAATTTCTTTTTAGCAAAAAAAAAAAAAAAAAAACAAACTGTTTTGAAAAAGAAGGAAAAAGTAGACGGAGAGAGAAACCTGACCTCTGGGCCCTCCTTGGAAAGTTCTATGCAATTGCCTGTGCACCTTCTTTGGCATATAAGCTTTCAGGGGTCTATTACTACCTCTACCCTATAGATAAAGAGACTGAGGGTCAAGCAGGTGAGCTGACTGCCTCAGGGTCACACAGCCAGCACGGATTTGGGTCTGCTGCTGAGGCCCCTATCTTTCCCTTAGACCACCCTGCCCCCGGGCAGCTACACTGTGGGTCCCTGTGTGTTCCCCCAAACGGTGAGAGCGAGCACACCACCACCCTTATCTCCTCTCCCACAGCCTGGGATACGGGACCTTCCCCTGACCCGGCACTGCCACATGCTGAAAATCGCTATTGGCAAGAAAAAAATGGGGGAACAAATGACCACGTCAGGGTCTGAGTGAATAGGCGAGTTGAGTTAGGAAACGACAGTGACAGAGGTGCTATACTACTCACACACTCGCGTGCGGCTTCTTTTTGGAAAAATCGCAGGCAAGACCAAGGTCTGATATCCTAACGTGTCCGTGTTCATCCAAGAGGATGTTTGCGGGCTAAAATGAAAGAGAAGGTGATCTTCAAGAGTCCCCAAGATGTCCCAGGGGCTAACTTCTAAAACTATTGGCGCTTGATATCTCATTATTTTATCACAGTTCATTCCTACACATGAATCCTAGCATTAATCATATCATCACATCCAAGTGGGGCATGATACCGACAATGACATGTTTCATGTTACTTTCAGCAGGAAAGTGGTAATGACAGATGGGAAGGATTCTACTCATTTGATGATGGAACACAGGGCAGGTAACACGGGAGGGTTACAACCACAGTCCATCGGAGTTAAAGTATTTCTTTTTCACAGCAAGAAGTGCAATCCAGCCAGAATGGTGAGTCTCTCCACAAAGGGGGTGAGTCCACAGGCTCCTTGGCCTCTGTAACTACTAGGACTTCAGAGAATGAAGCCACGAAGCACAGCACAGAAAGGAACCTTGTAAAAATATACTAATAGTGACCAAAGAAATCAAAATATTCCATGGTGCCACATTAATCCCGATAAATGTCATTTCTGTTTATTAGTACAGAATCAACAGAGGGCCCTACCAAATGACCAAATATGATTTTGACCACAACTCTGATGAAATGTATCCATTAAGATTAGATTTAGTCAGCATAATCATGGAAAACAAAGCTCCTCTCCCTAATATACATTCAATTACAGTCATCTTGATATTTTTCTGCTGGAGATCAGCTATTGTTTTGCTTGAAATAAAAATAATGGATGCCATTATAAACTTGAAGCATGAATAATCATGAATGACTAGAATTAAGTCTGAATAAAAATTAGGTAATACCACTGCCTACTAAATAGCTTAGAAGACAAAAATACTGCATCAAGATGATTAAAAACCAGTTATAGATTTAAATTAAAATGTATTACAGTGGCGCTTCATGGGCCTTTGGCGTGTATTTTATTCTTCTGCAAAACTCACCATGAGGAAATAAAATGTCATGTGCCAACCAGTGTCTAATTATTTCTAATGTGATGAAAATACAGTTTTTCTTCTTTATGTTCATATGAAGGCTTAGGGAGTAATTCTTTAACCTTGCAGGAGGCTTTCAAAGCTACAAAGTCCCTTGTGAAAAACATAATATGCTCAACACTAAAATACACCATTTTAGATTCTTAGGAGGTAAACTTGAAAAGCTAATCACAACACATGAGCAAAGGAACATCATCTGTACATTTTAGCTGGTTAACCTCAGTTCCGGTTAAGAAGGAAGCAGAGAGGAGGCAAACCCACTCTCCTCCCAACCTCCTTGGGAAGTTGCCACGGCTATCATTTTTCTTCTCACCATTATTTACACCTTTATATATCTGCGTGATCATTTCTATAGTTTGTCAAGGTCCCGTTTATCTCCTCCCCCGTTCTTCATGTGGCTGGCTAGATGAATATCACCGCGGATGTACCAAGCAAACTCCCAACTCCCTCCTTAATGCAGAACCTGGGACCAAGCATCATGGTCTGGAATGGAAAAACTCAGAACGCACTTATTTCCTTTTTTTCAAGTCCAGTAAGATTTTAAAGAGAACCACAGTGAAGGAGCCCAAGCATGGAAGACTGGGGCTATGTAGTTCAGGGATCTGAAAATCCGTTAGTGATTTTTTTTTTTTTTTAATTAATTAATTAATTTATTTTTGCTGTGTTGGGTCTTCGTTTCTGTGCGAGGGCTTTCTCTAGCTGCGGCGAGCAGGGACCACTCTTCAACGCAGTGCGCGGGCCTCTATTGCGGCCTCTGCTGTTGCGGAGCACAGGCTCCAGACGCGCAGGCTCAGTAGTTGTGGCTCACGGGCCCAGTTGCTCCGCGGCATGTGGGATCTTCCCAGACCAGGACTTGAACCCGTGTCCCCTGCACTGGCAGGCAGATTCTCAACCACTGCGCCACCAGGGAAGCCCCGTTAGTGATTTTTTAAGGCAAATTCAAAACAATCTGAGGCTCAGAGAGTGCCCTTCGGGGGAAATTCTCCAGGCTGTCAGCCACTCTGCCCTGATCAGGTCAGGCTTGCCTCAAATGAGTTATGACTCAGCCCTTCTACATGTTAGTTCACAAGTAGATACTTCCCGTAAGACATATATGTTCTCTGCTAGTTCACCTTTGTACACCTCCTGGTCTCACCAAGCCAGGGCCAAATCAGTTGCTTAGTGAACATTAATGGAATTACAATCAATTGTAAAATGGGCGACAACAAAACACCCCTACCCTGCTTTTCACTAATTAACCAATTAAAGTTTTTGAGTTGGCATACGTGCTGCACCAGACACGGAGGTAATAGGGACAAGTAGGATGGAGTCTTTAGAACAGAGTTCAGAGTCTGGAGGAGATCGACATCACAAAGGTGATGTCTTTATCGGGGCTGAGACGAGGAAAATGACAGGATACCATGAAAGAGGTGGAAATGCCTGGAAGACCACAACTGCAATACAACACCTATTGCACAGGTCCGATAAACGGAAGGAGTCTGTCCAATGGCCTTACCTTCAAATCTCTGTAAACGGCAAACTGATTGTGCATGTGTTCCAGCCCCAGGATGACCTCTGTGCCGTAAAACAGCATCTCCTTCTCAGAAAACACCCCGTGCTGTGAAAGATGATAGTGCAAATTGCCCCCTGGAATCAGAGACGCGGAATTTAAATTCAGTGCATCAATTTAAAGGGAACAAAAATCACTGTCATCCTGCATAGTTACGATACAGTCGAAAAAGGTAAACTATGCTTCTGCTTTGTCTATATATATATATGTATGTGTCATTGATTTCTGTAATTTGACCAAATGCTTTAAAAATTCTAGAGAAAACTAAAACATTGAGAAGACTTAGATGTGACAATAGCCAGGACGATATGAAACAAAGCCACCTTTCTCTGACAGGTATCACAGTTCCCAGATGTACCATCAAGGGGGAGGGAGGGTTAGCTAATCTGCTTTGATTACTTGAGTTCTGTCTAATAACTGAATCAACCCATGTAGTGATCCAGTAGGTGGCTTAGCAACTCATTCTGTGGACAATAAATAGTAAGGAAACAAAACAAACACATTGATCATATTGATAGATATATGAGAAAGCAAATACAGTAAAATTTTAACTGGTAAAACCCAGGTGGTGTGTATTTGGGTGTCTCCAGTAAAATTCTTTCAATTTTGCCATATGTTTGAAGTTTTCACAATAAAATGTTGGAAAAGGTAAATCGTCACATGGCCTCAAGTTACAGAGACACAGAAGGCCACAAACAGGGTAAGGGAATGTTCTTATAAACTATAAAAGAAGAGCCTCAATTGATCTACGAAAGTTCATGTGTGTCCAACTTTATTGCCCTTGATTTTATAAGTATCTTCCTGTTCACACACACATATTCCTGTATAACCACTACCAGATCAAGGTGTAGAAGATTTCCAACATTGCTGAAGGTGTCCCATGCCCATCCCAGGCAGTATATCAGCTCACAGCCCCTAATTAAAGCCAATCAGACTCTATTGTAACCTCTCCCCCGACAGATTAGTTTTGCCAGTTCTGATAGTCACATAAATAGACTCACACAGGGTACATGGCCCTGTGTCTGGCTGTGTCTCCTCATTATAATGTGTGTGAAATTCCTTCATGCTGTTGGGTAGGTCTGATTTTAAATCAAACACTCAAAATGTAATAAAACTTCAAGTGAATTTCAAACTTTAACAGGGTAAGGTTTTCCTGGGTAACTTTAACAGACCCAGGAAAGTGGGTCTGGTTCTGTGGAAAAATGCACAGAGACACAACACTGCTAATTAGAGATGAACTCAAAGGTGCTCTGTCACTCTGATTCAATCATGACTCCTCTATCTACATCTTCAAAAGACTCAGATTCTACAGAAAAATATTACTGCCTTGCTAGTCTTTCTGTTGGTCTACATTTCGGTTCTGGCTAGTCAAGTATCCATTTCATCTCTGATTCTGAGGTTGAAAGAACCATACCATGGGGGGAAATGTTATCTGTATTACTGTTTTGAAACACTGAGAATAAAAATGGAATTAAATTAGCTTTTGAAAGCGGAAAAATGTACCAGAGCCGAGGACAGAAAAACTCAATTGTAAAGATGTCAATTTTCCCCCAGATTAATCTCTAGATTCCATGCACTCTTAATTAAAATGAAAATTGACAAACTGATCCCAAAATTTATATGGAAATGGAAATGGCCAAGAAAAGTTCAGATACACTTGAAGAAAAGTAAAGCTGGAAAACTCATAGTGCTAGATATCAAGACTTATGGTAAAGCAACAGTAATTCGGTACGGAACTAGCCCAAGGACAGACAAATCGACCAGTAGAACAGAACAGAATCCTGAAGTAGACCCACATGTAAATGCTCATTTGATTTGTAATAAAGTGACCCAGTAGGGTGGGGGTAAAGCATGGCCTTTTCAATCAGTGGTGCCGGAGCAACAGGCTATCTGTACAATCAGCTGTGGACGTTCACCCCTACCTCACACCACACACTAATGTCAACCCCAGGTGGATATAGACCTCAAGGTAAAATAATAAAGCTTCTAGAAGAAAACCAAAGAGAACAACTTCAGGATCTTAGGGTGAAGTAAAGATTTCTTAAACAGGCCACAAAAAGCACTAACAATAAAAATGTTGATAAGCTGGACTAAAATAAAAGTAAGAACTTCTGTTCTTCAGAAGACACCATTAAGAGAGTAAAAAGGTGAGTCACAGAATGGCAGAAGATATTTGCAATCCATATATATCTTGAATATATAAAGAACTCTCAACAATCAATAAAGAAAAAGCAAACAACCCAGTAGAAAAATGGCAAAAGAGCAACAACAACAACAACAATAATAATAATGTAGGCACTTCACACAAGGGAGTATCAAACGGCCCGCAAGCCTATAAACAGATGCTAGGCCTCAGTTTTCCCTAAAGAAATGCAAATTGAAAATCACAATGTATCATCACTAAAACTGATGAGAACGGCTAACATTAAAAAGACTGACAATGCCAAGTGTTGCAAAGGTATGGAGTTTAATGGAACTTCCAACATGGTGCTGGGAGGGCAGAATGGTACTACCACTTTCACAAGATGTTCAGTGGGATCTGCTAAAGCTGATCACCACCTGCAAAGCCTATGAGCCAGCATTTCTACCCCGGGGTATTTACCTAACAGCAATCTGTACTCACGTGCACGAGAATCTGTACTCATGTGCACCAAGGACATGAGAATGGTCCTCATGGCACTATTCAAAATAGCCCAAACCAGGAAATAACCCCAATGTCTACCAACAGGAGAATGGATACACGAATTGTGGCACATTTATATGATGGAATACTATAGAACAGGGGCCACCAAACTTTTTCTGCAAAGGGCTAGACAGTAAATATTTTAAGCTTTGCAGGCCTCATCCAGTCTCTATCACATATTCTTCTTTGTTTCTTTTCTTTACAATGCTTTAAAAAGGAAAAAACCATTCTTAGTTCACGGGCTGTGAACACAAGCCAGATTTGGTCCCTGGGCCACACACATAGCCTGGTGACCCCTGCTATTTAGCTACAGAAGGCGCTGTTGCTAAGAGCAACGACTCAGATGCATCTCGCAAGCAACACTGAGTGACAGAAGCCAGACACAAAAAGAGTACATTTATATAAAGTTTCAACACGGGCAAAGCTAAATTACGGTTTTAGACATCTGGGTAGTAGTTAGCTTGGGCGTGGGGTCAGTGGATGGAAGGGACACAGGGAGACTTCTGGAACACCGGTAACTTTTTATCTCTTGACGTGGGTGCTGGATACACACATGCGTTCCCTGGTGAAAATCCATCAGTGCCCCACTAGATCTAGAACTAGGTCCACTGAGATAAATATACAGTGTACACTTGCCACTCAACTGATTCAAATAACAAATGGCATGAAATATCTATATCCACTTTCTTAACAGAAGCAAAGAATTATTAAATTCCACAGAAAATATTCAAATTTCAACAGAATAATCTGAAACAGAATTCACATTGTTCACACCCGTCAATTAAGGGCATACAGATAAATTTGTGTTAACACATTCCTATGTGCTCAAGATTCATGAACTTGAACTCAATTTCCACAAAGCTTCTGGAGGAAGTTACTCCAGAATGAATTACAAAATTCATTTTGTGGTTACCTAGTTTTCCTTAGAGGTCTGTTGAGAGGTGTTAGTGTTTACTAATGTTAAGATTTATTTTGCGTTAAATAGGTAAAATAAAGGTGTTACCCTTTAATCTGTTAAAAGCCACGTGGTTCTCGGTGGGCGGGTACCCTCCTACTTGCAATCCCACCAGTGTTTCACCAGACCTTTCCACAGTCTGCTGGCGATGGCTCATTCTGCTCCAAATATCATGCTTCTTCCTTAACGGCGTTCCCCACATACTCTTGGTTCCTGATCTGATGAACAATTCATCTCTAGAGCAGAGAAGCGGGTGGACCAGGAACTTAGTAAAGCCTGGGTCTTTCCCAGCCTGAGAGAGCAACTCCACTCACTTCACCCAGAGGACAAATAGAGCCTGGAAAAGGGGGTATTTCTGAACATGATGGTGTATGATCATTCTAATGACGGCCCTGAGAAAACTGCAGAAGGTCAAAGTATAGTTAAGATACTACGTTATTAAGATGGGACATGAATTGGAGATTCAAAATCACAGGCCACCAGAGTAGAAAGGGCTCTTAAGAAAGAAAAAAAAAAAAAAATCACGTGGTCCGATTTCTCTATTTTAAAGACAAGGAAACTAAACTCCCCACCCCCTAAAAGGGAAACGTCTTGCCTGAGGTCACAAAGAAATTTCGTAGCCAGCCAAGATTCAATCCCCAGCTCTCTGACCCTGGACTCTTGGCAGAGCTGTCCTATGTTACCCTACTTACGAAGGCAAAGTTTCCATAGCAACATGAAATAAAAGCTCCACTAAAGGGATTTGACTTCATTACCTCTACAGAATTTGCTGACCACGATCCCTCATCTCTCAGGCCCTGAGCAGATGCCATCTTGAGTCTCAGGTGGGGTCCGAGACACAAAGAACTGAATACTGACCCAAGTGGACAAACAGGCAGCGGTTTAATGATGGTGTTGGTACGGTTTCAAAGATAACTATGGTTAAGATGTTCTGCCTTGATTACAAATTCAAGGTAAATAAGAACTACGGGGTTTTTACAGGTGGATACTTAAATAAAAGCTCTTCAGCAAGGAACTGTCTTCTTTGATTTCCTACCTAGTGAGCAAAATAGCCTGCATTTTGCAGGAACTTAAAACTGTGATAAAATAGACCGTGAAGTAATCCTTCAGAACATTTCTCTACACTGCAGTCAGAGGAACCTTTCCAGACTTGCAAGGCTTATCATGTTATCTTCCTACTTCAAACACTTTGTTTCCAACGGCTCTTAAGATTTTTAAAAACCTCAGTACTGGCCCAGAAAGCTCTTTCTGGTCTGGTCTGGCCTCTGTTTGCCTCGCTCCCCTACAACTTCATCTTGTGGTCCTACCCTATCACTTCTGACCCCACCTCTGCCGACTTTCTGTGAGTCCCCAGAACTTCCGTGCTCGGGACCCACACGTGCCCCAGGACCTCCTCTGACTTCAGAGGAGCGTTTGTGGACAATACCTCCGCCCTGCTAAATGCCTTCCGAGTACCGTGGACCTGTCTTTCCTACCTCTTGCCACGTGTTCCAATGATCAACGCATTTGTGAGACTGTCTGAATAAACACCAGCTGCTCTTACTCTATGCAGCTCTATAAGAACAAGGACCAAACTAGGGTTTCAGGACCCCCGTCTCGTAGTGGAGGGCCCGGCACAATCTAGGTCTCAAGTATGGATCAAGGAATGAATGAGCAATGCTTCTCACGAACAACAACTGACTTAATTAATGAAGGTGCTGACGGCTCCTCCCAGTCATGGACATACATGTCCTTGATTCCCTTTTTACTATCCAAAAGTTACAGAATAAAACTGCGAACAGTACTTCCTACTATCTCTTTGGGGGATGAGAAGTAGGAATCCTCAATTTGAGACTGAAAGAGAAAAACAACCTTCTAGTAAATAGAAAACTCTGATGGGTGACTCTGGCTCACTTTCATGCCAACACCTTAGGAAATCATACTGATACAGGCTGATCTAAAGCATCACCTAAGGAGGCAATTTTAAACTAAAGATTACTTAAATCCTATAAACCGTGGCCTTTCATTAGCAAAAACAATTCCAAATAACTTTATTACAATTCTTTCAATTCTTTACTATAATTCTTTAAATTATGTACTTATACATGTTTAAAATGCTAAACAGTTTTGATATTTGAATAAAAAATATAAACAAGTCTTTTAAATTAGCTCAAAGCAGTAGCCCAATATAACCCCAATTTTTTATTTATTCCCTTATGGATAGACCAGTGAGGAACTCTACAACTACTTAACCACTCTCCCTCACCTGAATAAAACAAAAATGCTACATGAAAATTAAAATTGTACGTATAGTTTTCCAACACCAAAAATTTTTTTCCATAGGCTTTCCTGTGAATAAATATCCAAGGCTTTGAGATAACTCATTAAAAATTAATATTTTAATAAAGCACTTAAAGTCTGCAGTAAACACACATCCATGTCTGAAATGAAGACACAGACATTTCAATAGATACTAGAAGCCAATGTTATTCACATTGATTCCAATACAGTGTGCAGGCTACTCAGATTCCATTCCAATCAGTTAAAATCTTGGTCATGCACACAGGGTAACTCTTATTTGAAATGCTTAATGTCCATACGTTGGCAGGTAGAGGCACACAATTAGACATTACTATTTATAGCAATGGCATTTTCATCGGTTATAGTTGAGCTAAATTATGATATTCATTGGCTTCGATAGCAAATAGACTTTCCAGAACCACTTAAAACTAATGCTCGAATAATATAAACCCCAACACAATGAATACAGGTGACAAACAATAAAACATGGAGCCTACAAAGGGATGAGAAAAGAACACTGGGCCTGTCCAGGGAGTCTGGGGACTTTCGGCAAAGAAATGATGTCTCTGGGTCTCAGGTTCCTTGCTTACTAGCTGAAAGGAATTCTTTGAGTCACCATTAAGATCTGAGTTTTTCAAAACCTTTGTGTGAAGATGACCTTATTTAGAACACAGCTATGGAAGCACCATCCCGCCTCCCCCAGGGCCCCATGTCTCACTTGCCAGGACACACGGGCACTGCCCAGGTTCCTGGCATGGTGGGTTTTTCTGGGTGTCTTTATATACATCTGTACAGGTAAATAAAAGCCGAGGTTTTGATCCTGGGTGATACTATTAAAGGAAAAGAAATCAGAACGGGACACTGCTTTGCAAGTCAAGATGACACAGTGTAAAAGCTTGCTTTTACATGTGCCGAGCTAAAAATGACAGCCTGACATACAAATAAAACATCCAACAGGCAGAAACGTAGTGCTGGAAATGGAAAAGGCCAGCGTCCACAGCAGGTAAAAGTAGCAAGTGCTGAAAAGATAAGGTTCCCTCCAAATGAAACACGGACTGGGGAGCACCCCGAAGGGACAACTGGGGTTTGACTAAGCCAAGTCACTTCCTCTCTATCAGTTTGTGAAGGACAGGAGCTACGTTTCTCTTACTTTTTCTTCTCTGGGTTAGTCCTTCTCAGTCACAGCCAATTCTTAACTATATTCAAGTGATTTTTTTTTGTCATTGATATGATTATTTTCTGCCATCTCTGCAACTATATTCCACAAAGAAGGAAGTCATAAATCCTCACTAAAGGGACAAGTTGTCAGTGTGCACAGCGATGGTGGCTAGTACGTTCCTAATTCCCAAATTAGACAGAGGTAATATCTGAATTATTATTTATACTAACTTAGTGCTGCTGCTCCCTGCTATAAATTCTAATCCCCCCAAGAACCGGCTAGCCGCAGAATTCACCAAAAAAAAAAAATGCCTGTATTTTAAATAAATTGTCCTGATACAAAAAACAAACCAAAAAAAACCCAACAGTGTTCAAAATTGAATACTTACTCCTGTGCTCACCAGGGACAACATGATCCTTTCCTTTAAGGCTAAGGTTTCTCCTTGTTTCATCTTGACCCTCTTCTTATCCAAGCATTTCATCGCATACCTAGAAACATAAATATTATTGAAAAATCTGCACTGAGAATACATCTAAACGGATTAAACGATACGCATCATACTGGGGGAAGTTTCTAAAGATTTGACAAGTGTTTTAAAGAAGCAAAATGCTTCTAAGAAACTAAGGAAATCTGAATCAAGTGGAGACTTCAGTCAATAATAACATATTTGTTCGTTTATTGTGACGAGTGTCCCACACTAAGTAAGATGAGGGTACTGGGCATGGGGTACACGGGAACTCCCTGTACTATTTCTGCACTTTTTCTGTAAACCTAAAATAACTGTAAAATAAAAAGGCTATTTTAAAAAATCAAGCAATAATCAAGATACTTCTATTATTATATGAATTGATGTTTCAGTTAAATAAGAGCATAAAGTAGACGGATATAAAATTCAGGGAAATAAATTTTGTATGTATTGCCACTGCCTAGTACCACTGTGTGTGTGTGTGTGTATGTGTATGTGTGTGTGTGTGTGTGTGTGTTTTGTGGAGGTGCTGTACATGTCATATTTAGCATTTAGGAATTGTGAATTCAGCACTGGTCAAGATTTAATAAGCGCATAGAGTGCAAGACTCTAAAATGTTGATGATTGACTAAATGGGAAGGGAAAGCATGTGTCCAAAACTCCGTGCTCTAAAATGGCACTTTATTGATTTGTTTTAAATCTATATTTAAGTTATCATATTTCAAATAATAAAAACAATCAGTAAGATTTTTATATTCAAGTTATATTAAAGTTAGTTGAGAAGAAACCTTTTACAGCTTAAGATTTTTGAAGATTTGGAACAAAATCACATTAAGGAAATACAGACATGTTACTCAGCACACTCTGTAATCACAGGTTAAAGAAAGCAGATGTTTTTTCAGCAGGACAAGGGAAAGCTGAAAGGAAATTTTTACAAGGGTTTTGAGGGCTTGAGAATTCTGCATGCATGACTGTAAATTCCCACTGATATACTACTTCACGATACCCAGGTATACCAGTTGTCTGGCTGTGGTAGGACACACAAAATCCACTTATTCCTAACTTACTTATAACTTATAATGTTATGAGTTACAGCAAAACAGAGATAGATGGTCAAATTTGATATTTTTATCCACTCTTCCAGGAGCTCTATATGACAAATCCATTTGCGAGACACTGATTGGCTTAATTATGGGATCAAATATTGAGAACACATGAAGTGATGCGTTCTTGAAATATTTATTTTTTATGATAAAGAATTTTCAAAATGCCTCATACTACTTCTATCACCACCCTGCTGTGACGATGTTTTTTTTTTTTTTTAAACATCTTTATTGAAGTATAATTGCCTTACAATAGTGTGTTAGCTTCTGCTTTATAACAAAGTGAATCAGTTATACATATACAATATGTTCCCATTTCTCTTCCCTCTTGCATCTCCCTCCCTCCCACCCTCCCCATCCCACCCCTCTAGGTGGTCACAAAGCACCGAGCTGATCTCCCTGTGCTATGCGGCTGCTTCCCACTAGCTATCTATTTTACATTTGGTAGTGTATATATGTCCATGACATTCTCTTACCCTGTCACATCTCACCCCACCCCCTCCCCATATCCTCAAGTCCATTCTCTAGTAGGTCTGTGTCTTTATTCCCGTCTTGCCACTAGGTTCTTCATGGCCTTTTTTTTTTTTTTCTTTGATTCCGTATATATGTGTTAGCATACTGTATTTGTTTTTCTCTTTCTGACTTACTTCACTCTGTATGACAGACTCTAACTCCATCCACCTCATTACAAATACCTCCATTTCATTTCTTTTTATGGCTGAGTAATATTCCATTGTATATATGTGCCACATCTTCTTTATCCATTCATCTGTCGATGGACATTTAGGTTGCTTCCAGGTCCTGGCTATTGTAAATAGAGCTGCAATGAACATTGTGGTACATGACAATTTTTGACCTATGGTTTTCTCAGGGTATATGCCCAGTAGTGGGATTGCTGGGTCGTATGGTAGTTCTATTTGTAGTTTTTTAAGGAACCTCCATACTGTTCTCCATAGTGGCTGTATCAATTTACATTCCCACCAACAGTGCAAGAGTGTTCCCTTTCCTCCACACCCTCTCCAGCATTTATTGTTTCTAGATTTTTTGATGATGGCCATTCTGATCGGTGTGAGATGATATCTCATTGTAGTTTTGATTTGCATTTCTCTAATGATTAATGATGTTGAGCATTCTTTCATGTGTCTGTAGGCCATCTGTATATCTTCTTTGGAGAAATGTCTATTTAGGTCTTCTGCCCATTTTTGGATTGGGTTGTTCGTTTTTTTGTTATTGAGCTGCATGAGCTGCTTGTAAATCTTGGAGATTAATCCTTTGTCAGTTGCTTCATTTGCAAATATTTTCTCCCATTCTGATGGTTGTCTTTTGGTCTTGTTTATGGTTTCCTTTGCTGTGCAAAAGCTTTTAAGTTTCATTAGGTCCCATTTGTTTATCTGTGTTCTTATTTCCATTTCTCTGGGAGCTGGGTCAAAAAGAATCTTGCTGTGATGTATGTCATAGAGTGTTCTGCCTATGTTTTCCTCTAAGAGTTTGATAGTGTCTGGCCTTACACTTAGGTCTTTAATCCATTTGGAGTTTATTTTTGTGCATGGTGTCAGGGAGTGTTCTAATTTCATACTTTTACATGTACCTGTCCAATTTTCCCAGCACCACTTATTGAAGAGGCTGTCTTTTCTCCACTGTATATGCTTGCCTCCTTTATCAAAGATAAGGTGACCATATGTGTGTGGGTTTATCTCTGGGCTTTCTATCCTGTTCCATTGATCTATATTTCTGTTTTTGTGCCAGTACCAAACTGTCTTGATTACTGAAGCTTTGTAGTATAGTCTGACGTCAGGGAGCCTGATTCCCCCAGCTCCATTTTTCGTTCTCAAGATTGCTTTGGCTATTCGGGGTCTTTTGTGTTTCCATACAAATTGTGAAATTTTTTGTTCTAGTTCTGTGAAAAATGCCAGTGGTAGTTTGATAGGGATTGCATTGAATCTGTAGATTGCTTTGGGTAGTAGAGTCATTTTCACAATGTTGATTCTTCCAATTCAGGAACATGGTATATCTCTCCATCTATTTGTATCATCTTTAATTTCTTTCATCAGTGACTTATAATTTTCTGCATACAGGTCTTTTGTCTCCTTAGGTAGGTTTATTCCTAGATATCTTATTCTTTTTGTTGCAATGGTAAACGGGAGTGTTTTCTTAATTTCACTTTCAGATTTTTCGTCATTAGTGTATAGAAATGCAAGCGATTTCTGTGCATTAATTTTGTATCCTGCTACTTTACCAAATTCATTGATTAGCTCTAGGAGTTTTCTGGTAGCATCTTTAGGATTCTCTATGTATAGTATCATGTCATCTGCAAAGAGTGACAGCTTTACTTCTTCTTTCCGATTTGGATTCCTTTTATTTCTTTGTCTTCTCTGATTGCTGTGGCTAACACTTCCAAAACTATGTTGAATAATAGTGGTGAGAGTGGGCAACCTTGTCTTGTTCCTGATCTTAGTGGAAATGGTTTCAGTTTTTCACCATTGAGGACAATGTTGGCTGTGGGTTTGTCATATATGGCCTTTATTATGTTGAGGAAAGTTCCCTCTATGCCTACTTTCTGCAGGGCTTTTATCATAAATGGGTGTTGAATTTTGTCGAAAGCTTTCTCTGCATCTATTGAGATGATCATATGGTTTTTCTCCTTCAGTTTGTTAATATGGTGTATCACATTGATTGATTTGCGTATATTGAAGAATCCTTGCATTCCTGGGATAAACCCCACTTGATCATGGTGTATGATCCTTTTAATGTGCTGTTGGATTCTGTTTGCGAGTATTTTGTTGAGGATTTTTGCATCTATGTTCATCAGTGATATTGGCCTGTAGTTTTCTTTCTTTGTGACATCTTTGTCTGGTTTTGGTATCAGGGTGATGGTGGCCTTGTAGAATGAGTTTGGGAGTGTTCCTCCCTCTGCAATATTTTGGAAGAGTTTGAGAAGGATAGGTGTTAGCTCTTCTCTAAATGTTTGATAGAATTCACCTGTGAAGCCATCTGGTCCTGGGCTTTTGTTTGTTGGAAGGTTTTTAATCACAGTTTCAATTTCAGTGCTTGTGATTGGTCTGTTCATATTTTCTATTTCTTCCTGGTTCAGTCTCGGCAGTTTGTGCATTTCTAAGAATCTGTCCATTTCTTCCAGGTTGTCCATTTTATTGGCATAGAGTTGCTTGTAGTAATCTCTCATGATCTTTTGTATTTCTGCAGTGTCAGTGGTTATTTCTCCTTTTTCATTTCTAATTCTATTGATCTGAGTCTTCTCCCTTTTTCTCTTGATGAGTCTGGCTAATGGTTTATCAATTTTGTTTATCTTCTCAAAGAACCAGCTTTTAGTTTCATTGATTTTTGCTATTGTTTCCTTCATTTCTTTTTCATTTATTTCTGACCTGATCTTTATAATTTCTTTCCTTCTGCTGGCTTTGGGGTTTTTTTGTTCTTCTTTCTCTAATTGCTTTAGGTGCAAGGTTAGGTTGTTTATTCGAGATGTTTCCTGTTTCTTGAGGTAGGCTTGTATTGCTATAAACTTCCCTCTTAGCACTGCTTTTGCTGCGTCCCATAGGTTTTGGGTCGTCGTATCTCCATTGTCATTTATTTCTAGGTATTTTTTGATTTCCCCTTTGATTTCTTCAGTAATCACTTCATTATTAAGTAATGTATTGTGTAGCCTCCATGTGTTTGTATTTTTTACAGATCTTTTCCTGTAATTGATATCTAGTCTCATAGCGTTGTGGTCGGAAAAGATACTTGATACGATTTCAATTTTCTTAAATTTACCAAGGCTTGATTTGTGACCCAAGATATGATCTATCTTGGAGAATGTTCCATGAGCACTTGAGAAAAATGTGTATTCTGTTGTTTTTGGGTGGAATGTCCTATAAATATCAATTAAGTCCATCTTGTTTAATATATCATTTAAAGCTTGTGTTTCCTTATTTATTTTCATTTTGGATGATCTGTCCATTGGTGAAAGTGGGGTGTTAAAGTCCCCTACTATGATTGTGTTGCTGTCGATTTCCCCTTTTATGGCTGTTAGTACTTGCCTTATGTATTGAGGTGCTCCTATGTTGGGTGCATAAATATTTACAATTGTTATACCTTCCTCTTGGATCGATCCCTTGATCATTATATAGTGTCCTTCTTTGTCTCTTGTAATAGTCTTTATTTTAAAGTCTATTTTGTCTGATATGAGAATTGCTACTCCAGCTTTCTTTTGATTTCCATTTGCATGGAATATCTTTTTCCATCCCCTCACTTTCAGTCTGTATGTGTCTCTAGGTCTGAAGTGGGTCTCTTGTAGACAGCATATATATGGGTCTTGTTTTTGTATCCATTCAGCCAGCCTGTGTCTTTTGGTGGGAGCATTTAATCCATTTACATTCAAGGTAATTATCGATATGTATGTTCCTATTCCCATTTTCTTAAATGTTTTGGGTTTGTTATTGTAGGTGTTTTCCTTCTCTTGTGTTTCTTGCCTAGAGAAGTTCCTTTAGCATTTGTTGTAAAGCTGGTTTGGTAGTGCTGAACTCTCTCAGCTTTTGCTTGTCTGTAAAGGTTTTAATTTCTCCATCACATTTGAATGAGATCCTTGCTGGGTAGAGTAATCTTGGTTGTAGGTTCTTCTCCTTCATCACTTTAAGTATATCCTGCCACTCCCTTCTGGCTTGCAGAGTTTCTGCTGAAAGATCAGATGTTAACCTTATGGGGATTCCCTTGTGTGTTATTTGTTTTTTTTGCCTTGCTGCCTTTAATATGTTTTCCTTATATTTAATTTTTGACAGTTTGATTAATATGTGTCTTGGCGTGTTTCTCCTTGGGTTTATCCTGTATGGGACTCTCTGTGCTTCCAGGACTTAACTATTTCCTTTCCCATATTAGGGAAGTTTTCAACTATAATCTCTTCAAATATTTTCTCAGTCCCTTTCTTTTTCTCTTCTTCTGGGACCCCTATAATTCGAATGTTGGTGCATTTAATGTTGTCCCAGAGGTCTCTGAGACTGTCCTCAGTTCTTTTCATTCTTTTTTCTTTATCCTGCTCTGCAGTAGTTATTTCCACCATTTTATCTTCCAGGTCACTTATCCTTTCTTCTGCCTCAGTTATTCTGCTATTGATCCCATCTAGAGTATTTTTAATTTCATTTATTGTGTTTTTCATCATTGCTTGATTCCTCTTTAGTTCTTCTACGTCCTTGTTAAATGTTTCTTGCATTTTGTCTATTCTATTTCCAAGATTTTGGATCATCCTTACTATCATTATTCTGAATTCTTTTTCAGGTAGACTACCTATTTCCTCTTCATTTGTTAAGTCTAGTGTGTTTTGACCCTGCTCCTTCATCTGCTGTGTGTTTTTCTGTCGTCTCATTTTGCCTATCTTACTGTGTTTGGGGTCTCCTTATCACAGGTTGCAGGTTTGTCGTTCCCGTTGTTTTTGGTATCTGTCCCCAGTGGCTAAGGTTGGTTCAGTGGGTTGTGTAGGCTTCCTGGTGGAGGGAACTAGTGCCTGAGCTCTGGTGGATGAGGCTGGATCTTGTCTTTCTGGTGGGCACATCCACGTCTGGTGGTGTATTTTGGGGTGTCTGTGGCCTTATTATGATTTTAGGCAGCCTCTCTGCTAATGGATGGGGCTGTGTTCCTGTCTTGCTAGTTGTTTGGCATAGGGTGTTCAGCACTGTAGCTTGCTGGTCATTGAGTGATGCTGGGTCTTGATGTTGAGATGGAGATCTCTGAGAGATTTTTGCCGTTTGGTATTACGTGGAGCTGGGAGGTCTCTTGTGGACCAGTGTCCTGAAGTTGGCTCTCCCACCTCCGAGGTACGGCCCTGATGCCTGGCTGAAGCACCAAGAGCCTTTCGTCCACACGGCTCAGAGTAAAAGGGAGAAAAAAAAAGAAAGAAAAAAAGGAAGGGAGGAAGGAGGGAGGGAAGGAAGGGAGGAAGGGGAGGGAGGGAGGGAGGAAGGAAGGAAGGAAGGAAGGAAGGAAGAAAGAAAGAAAGAAAGAAAGGAAAGAAAGAAAGAAGCTATAATATAGTGAAGTAAAATAAAGCCATTATAAAGCAAAGCTATACAGACAAAATCTCCCCCAGAAGCATATGCATATACACTCACAAAAAAAAAAAGGAAAAGGGGAAAAATTAATATATCCTGCTCCCAAAGTCCACCTCCTGAATTTGGGATGATTCGTTGTCTATTCAGGTATTCAACAGATGCAGGCACATCAAGTTGTTTGTGGAGTTTTAATCCGCTTCTTCTGAAGCTGCTGGGAGAGATTTCCCCTCCTCTTCTCTGTTCGCACAGCTCCTGGGGATCAGCTTTGGATTTGGACCCGCCTCTGCGTGTAGGTCGCCTGAGGGCGTCTGTTCCCCGCCCAGACAGGACGGGGTTAAAGGAGCAGCTGCTTCGGGGACTCTGGCTCACCCAGGCCGCGGGGAGGGAGGGGTACAGAGGAGGCGGGGCGAGCCTGCGGCGTCAGAGGCCGGCGTGACGTTGCAGCAGCCTGAGGCGCGCAGTGCGTTCTCCCGGGGATGTTGTCCCGGGATCACGGGAGCCTGGCAGTGGCGGGCTGCACAGGCTCCCGGGAGGGGCGGCGCGGAGAGTGACCTGCGCTCGCACACAGGCTTTCTGGAGGCGGCAGCAGCAGCCCCAGCGTCTCACGCCCGTCTCTGGGGTCCGCGCTGACCGCCGCGGCTCGCACCAGTCTCTGGAGTTCGTTTCGGCGGCGCTCTGAATCCCCTCTCCCTGCCCGCCGCGAAACAAAGAGGCAAGAAAAAGTCTCTTGCCTCTTCGGCAGCTGCAGACTTTTTCCCGGTCTCCCTCCCAGCCAGCTGTGGTGCGCTAACCCCTTCAGGCTGTGTTCACGCCGCCAACCCCAGTCCTCTCCCTGCGATCCAACCGAAGCCCGAGCCTCCGCTCCCAGCCCCGCCCGCCCCGGCGGCTGAGCAGACAAGCCTCTCGGGCTGGTGAGTGCTGGTCAGCGCCGAGCCTCCGTGCGGGAAGTGCGGGAATCTCTCCGCTTTGCCCTCCGCACCCCTGTGGCTGCGCTCTCCTCCGTGGCTCCGAAGCTTCCCCCCTCTGCCACCCGCAGTCTCTGCCCGCGAAGGGGCTCCTAGTGCCTGGAAATCTTTCCTCCTTCACAGCTCCCTCCCACTGGTGCAGGTGCCATCCCTATTCTTTTGTCTCTGTTATTTCTTTTTTCT